>NC_063062.1:18306171-18606171 GCF_018812025.1 Megalobrama amblycephala
CTTCATCTGGGTCTGATTCGGGCTCAATTTGAGACGGCAATATAGACGCCATTGTTTACATTTTCACCGAAGCACATGTAACAACTAATGGTAAGGGGCGTGGTGTTTCCGGACGCTTCAGCGAATCACAATAAACTAGGCCAGCTAACCAATCTGAGCACATAGCGTATTTTGGAGGGAGTGCTATCATAGAACCAGGTAGTCAATCCGGCCGTTCAAATGACAATGGAAACAGAGGTGTAGAATAAAGGTAAAATATATGAATGTGGCGACCAGGGCGGGCGAGAGCCGTGAGGAAATGGCGCGAGGCCGGTGGCGCGAGAGTTAATGAGCTTCAACTGGGATGTGCACCAGCCTTGAGTCTCTCACGGAGGAGCTCCGGGAGCATAAAAGGAGGAGCGAGCGGAAACACTGGCGATGTTCCTCAGGGCTCCGGCCGACCCGCTGGAGGATGGCCCTCTTCAGGTCGTCGAAGACCAGGAGATTCTGCACCGGAAGCTGCTGTTCCGCTATCTGGGACTCCCCGGAGGCGCATCGGCCACTGGTCCCGCAGCCAGCCCGACAGCTCGAAATAAATACATACAAAACAAAAGTAATGCCGGCAGACCCTCGCGGACGTCTGCCGGCCACACAAACATAATAAAACATAAAATAAAGTCCAGGCCTGGTCCTCTCTCGTCCTTCACGGTCGTCGCTCCTCCTTTTATGCTCCTGGAGCTCCTCCGTGAGAGACTCAAGGCCGGTGCGCCTCCCAGGTGAAGCTCATTAACTCTCGCGCCACCGGCCTCGCGCCGTTCCCTCACGGCTCTCGCCCGCAGTGGTCGCCACAATGAAAAATACAGCTTTTTTTAAAAAAATGAAGCATTAGGAGATGTTAAACTGCACCCCAAAAACACAAAAAAACACTGAACCACCCCTTTAAAAGAATCTGAAGTATGTTTCGTGACTCATGATTCATGACTCATGTTTTTGATTCACTAAAAAGAATCGCCTCTAATAATCATTTGTTCATAAATCGGACTACACTGGCTGTCTCACTGAAGAAAAGTAACCATAATATTGCAAAGAAAGAAAGAAATTACAGTAATTTATACCTCACAAGAAATAATAGAAAATTATATAATGGTTATACTTTTCCGAAACGAGACATTCTCGATAACGTATGCGGCCGACAAATGCAACCCCCGGAGGGCACTGCCTTCAAAATGAGACACAGCTCCTCTGTCTGTGATTCACTAAACATAGCTGGCCCTAAGAAAAACTGTTTGTGAATAGGGGTGCACTGGTCTCGCTCTGTTGTTTTTGCTTGCAAGATGTTTCTTGCCATTATTTCTCCATGTGCGGTCTTGTTATTGCATCACATTCAATGCAGGTTGCAACCTCACATTCGCAACTATGATTTATTTGCCCTGGCACAGAACATTCAGCAGGACAAAGGCTGATTTCTGATTAGGTGAGTCACGTTTGAAGCAGTTTTAAAATAGAACCAGTATACGTGTAGATAAGCAACTCTAAACAACATAAGATCTGCTGTGTGTTGTGCAATAACCCTTATTAACAACTTCAAAAATCCAAAACTTATTTTGCTTTCCAAAGTACCATAATGCAATATTTTTTTCACAGGCATATTTCCAAGTTAGTGGATGCAGTCTCACTGAAAGCCTGGTAGTCACAGGGAGGCATGGCAGGTACCTGTTTATGAGCATTATTTGCATTGGAAAAAAAATGCAAGTGAATGTTTATTGCCTAGTGAGGCTTTCATTTGTTGTATTTTTTTCCCATTTGGAAGCTCTGAATAATGATTGGTCAGGACTTTGCAACAAACGACCACTAATTGATATGGTGATGTGCATGACGGTTTTGAATTAAAGGACAGCTGTTATTCAGTCATACATAAAGTGCTCTGAGATGCAATTAGTAGTCATAATATTTATTTTAGCATTCATAATTTTGTCTTTGATCTACTGTAAAGATTGCAAAAATGCAGTTCTGAGCCTAATTGATCTTCTTTATTGAGTTGCACTTTTTAGTTGTATTTTGGGAAGCTAGCAGATGCAGACACCAAATTAAAAATATCCGAGTTCACATTTAGCCATTGATAATTGACCATTGTGCTGCCCAACTCCTGAAAGGCATGCGGCGTCAGCAGGCATGATATTGAAAACTGATCTCACCGGCGTGTGACTCATTTTTTCCTACCCAAAAATTCAGCCTCACACGCACTGCGTGTCATTATCAAATGTGGGCAAAAACACAAATGGCAGCAACAAAAGAAAAGCGTAAGATTGCTAAGAGCATAGCACCACCTTGGGGTAGATAGTGAATCAGAGCAGTTTTAGGCACTGGTTTCTAACTCCTTGTTCATATCTTGAAAGAACGCCAGCCTCCCATGAGTCTGACTGTTCTCCGGCGCCAGTCTGTTCTCCCGGCACTGTGCGTTTGTCTAGCCCACGAGGGTTGTGCATCTCTTTTTGTGCATAAACCAGTATGTGTGGTATGAGAAGAGAGCAATCACTCATCGGTCTGCAGGGAAAAGTGAAATGGTGCATGAGTTTGCTCAATGCAGGCAGGTATTAAAGGCAGACCTGGAGCCCTGGTCCCCTGAGCGATGATCTATTTGGTCCTTCGGTATCCCACAATGCCCCTGGGCTTGATAAAGCCCCTGTCCAATGTCAGCGTGCGCAGTCTCACTCACAGATGAGTGTTATCTCCCCAGGGTTCGGTCACGTAATCTGTGTGAGCTATAAATGTGTAATGTGTTTGTGTTTTTCAGCAAAATGTCCTGAACTACATTCTGTAATTTCCAGCATAACAGCAGAGATAGATTTGAGATTTAGAGGAGATTTAGACTGTTTTCTTCTGCTCTTTCTAAACACGCACAAAAAGATTGCAAAGAACAACCATTATCTACCTAAGTCAAGTTATAAGTTCAGGTAGGCTGTATGACCAAAATAGTTTTTACCAATAATAAACAATAACAATACAGACCATATATGATCCTTCAGAAATCATTCTAATATGACGATTTGCTGCTCAGGAAACATTTCTCGTTATTATCAATGTTTAAAGCAGCAAAAATGTTTTAATATTGTTGTGGGAGACATGATACAATACCATTCAAAAGTTTGGGGTCAGTAAGATTAGTAATATATATATTAATAATAACTAAATTATTTTAATTATTATTAATTATCTTATTATTAATTACATTATTATTAATTAAATTTATCTTATTAAATTAATTTAATTAAATTATTAAGATTATTATATTCATAATAATAATATATAGCATATTAGATTATATGAAAATTCAACAACATCACAGGATTAAATTACATTTTAAAAATAGTCAAAGTAAAAAAAATATATATATATTTTAATATAAAAAAAAATAAAAATATATATATATATATATATATATATATATAAATTTGCATATAATCTAATATAATTCTGATGATAGATAGATAGATAGATAGATAGATAGATAGATAGATAGATAGATAGATAGATAGATAGATAGATAGATAGATAGATAGATAGATAGATAGATAGATAGATAGATAGATAGATAGATAGATAGATAGATAGATAGACACAAACAAACTTTAGTTTTTAGATATCTGAACCTGATCATCCCATTACAATTATTCACATTCTCAGTGTTAAGCATGATAATATTGTAACATATCACACTAAAGTAGGTTGCTTATAAATTAACTTTTTTTTTTTTTTTTTAATGTTCCCTTCAACCTTAAATTGTCACTGTTTCATTACATCATTGTAGGAAAACACTCTTATCAGAATGATGGAGGTGGCCGCCTCGTAATTCTCTATGCAGGAAAAACCCTGCTGACAGAAAATATTGCGGTTTAAAGTAAGGTGGCCAGATTTCTGAAAAAAAAGAAAACCGGGGACATTTCCTATTTTAATGGTCAAAATTTCACCGAAATCTCACTTGTTATTATCTATTAATTAAAAAATGGGGACAATACATTTTTTTTTTTTTTTTAAGTTGTTGTGGATTCCACATTGATTTTACATTAATAATTATTATGATTTAATTTTATTATTAGGATTTTTGGTCTGGTTTTAATACAATTCTCAAAAAAAAAAAAAAAAACAGTATGCCTAGCTGCAAAAAAACTATTAAACTATTATACTATTTTTAAAAATCACATTACAAAATAAAACAACACAAATATGAGATCAATAAAACAGCAAATATTTTTAACATTTATTATTGATTTTAATATTTTCCATTTTCACAAGCTGTTTTGCCTACATAAATTAACTTTAAGCTTTTAACTATTTTTAACTATTATTTTGCATTTTAGACTCATTTTAAGCACTAAGTGAGTTGCAAGAGTATTGTTATTATTATTTTTTTTTATTCATTCATATTTGAGTGTACCTTCACCACGTGATATAGTTAAAGGATTAGTCCACTTTTAAATACACTTTTCCTGATAAATTTACTCACCCCCATGTCATCCAAGATGTTCATGTCTTTCTTTCGTCAGTCGAAAAGAAATGAAGGTTTTTGAGGAAAACATTCTAGGATTATTCTCCTTACAGTGGATTTCAATGGCTACCAACAGGTTGAAGGTCAAATTTACTGTTTCGGTGAAAGAATGAAGAATGCGGAAGCGGAAAGTACGTTCAATGCGATATTTTGTTTATAAAGCATAAACGGTTGTATTTTTTTTCGAAAATGACCGATCGATTCGCTAGATAAGACCCTTATTACTCATCTGGTATCGTTTAAAGCCCTTGAAGCTGCACTGAAACTGTAATTTTGACCTTCAATCTGTTGGTAGCCATTGAAATCCACTGTAAGGAGAAAAATCCTGGAATGTTTTCCTCAAAAACCTTCATTCCTTTTCGACTGACGAAAGAAAGACATGAACATCTTGGATGACATGGGGGTGAGTAAATTTATCAGGAAAAGTGTATTTAAAAGTGGACTAATCCTTTAAGACGTTTAAAATTGTCCAAAACAATCCCGCACCCTGTTGAGGCCCTGTTATAAAACACGTAACAGTATTACTTTAATTTAACATTATCAGTTAGTATGTTACTACCTGAAAGCTGAAAATGATAACGATGTTTGATAACTGATGATAATGGCTCTGGGGTTGCCAGGTTTTCACAACAAAACCCGCTACTCAAAACTATGTGGTCCCACAGTAAAAATCACGTTCCGGGGGTTAAAATTCGCGTTTTTGGCAGGGCTTCCCCAGGTAAAAGTCACATTCCAGGGGCTAAATATCATGTTATTTGGGTTGCTTCAACCAGCAGACATGAAAAACGACCCGCGGGAACAGTGAAAATGTACCCCAGTTCCGCTGGGAAAACAGCAGACTTGGCAACACTGAATGCCGTTCTTCTCTCACGTTCTTCATGAAGTAGCAGCGCACACGCGACCAGTGTGGCTGCACGGCTCCCTCTGTTGGTGAACATGATCACTACATGATTGCTACGATAACCAGCAGGCTGCTGTATGCTGGTCGGATATTTTTGCAATGTATTTGCGGGTTATTTTAAACGAGCTATAAAACGGGGACATTTCTGGTGACAGCTCTAGTCGGGGACGGAGCACAAAAAACCGGGACTGTCCCCGGAAAACGGGGACGTCTGGGTCACCCTAAAAGTGGACGCGTTTTCATGCTACACACAATGTTCTTACATTAAATATTTAGCTAACTGTCTAAATAAGAAGTTACCTAGCAACAGTGTATGTTAACGTTAGCTCATTCGCTAATAACATCAACAGGTGTAGACAGAAAATATGATTATCCTGACCTGAGCTAATTTACTGAATCAACCAACTTCTTTAATTTCATCCATGATGTCATCTGTTGCTGTTTCTGGCATTTCATAGCTGACTGTGCCGCAACCGCGATATACCTCCTCCTATTTCAGTGAGCTGTTTTTAGAGTGTGCACACGACGTTCCTGGTGGCGGACGCGCGCATATACACAGGCAGGCTCTCGTGTTCTGCTCCTCAGTGGCGATGACGGCGTGCGGTTAAAAAATCATAACAAACTAGTTTGAAAGTGGGTGGGACACAAACGGGATTTTGAAAAGTGGGGGGGACATGCCCCCCCTGTCCCCAGTGGAAATTATGCCCTTGCATATATAATATACAATTTCTGTACAGTAAAGGTCACGGGGTCAAAAAGTTAGTATTTTTTCTTTCACAAACACAGGTTTGTTTTGCTATCTTAGACATTCCATAGGCGTAATGGTTTTTATACTGTACAAACTGTACATTCTATCCCCCTACACTACCCCTACCCCTAAACCTACCCATCACAGAAAACATTCTGCATTTAATAAAACATTGTTTAGTATGTTTTTAAAGCTATTTTAAATATGAGGACTCATGAAATGTCCTCACATTTCATCTTTACGTCGTAATACCAGTGTAATACCCATGTCATTATACACACACACACACACACACACACACACACACACACACACACACACACACACACACACACACACACACACACACACAGAGAGAGCCCTTAATATGAACTTTGTTTGTTTTGCTTTTCAAGGTGAGATTCAAGGTGAGACTTTCTTATTGTAGATTAGCCAACACTTTCAAACACCCTCCCTCAGGTGAGAAAGAAAAATGAGACCTCAACAATGGAGTTTCCATCAGCTATGGGTGAGTAATTTGTGGAAATGTCATTATCAAACAACACGGGATGGCACCCAACTGCGCGTATCCCTATAACTTAGTGTTCTAGAACACTGCCACCTTGGTAAAGTGTTGGCGATAAGTGTAGTACAAACGTCATTTAATACGGACCATGAGAGCTTAGCTCATAACTGATGGAGAAATCTCAATTAAACTTAACGAAGGGAGCCAAACATCTGGGCATCATTTTTTAATTGACAGTTTGGTGAATGCTTTGGATGCGGCAACAGATTGTCGCATTTTTTTCTCTATCACACTATCACACACGTTCTAACTCTGTCATGCAGGCGGCTAAGTTAATCTTGAAGGACTAAAGAATAATCATTGTCTAAAACAGAAGCGATTGTTTAGTTCAGGTGGAGTCTGTTTGGCAGTGTGATCTACAGAAACATAGAAAGTCATCATGAGCATAATATGTTATGTTATATAATATAAACTATTCTGCTCTTTTAACGCTTTAAAATAGGTCAGAGTTTACCTGTGTCCTATTATCATAGAGGAATTTCATCAGAAAACTGCAGGCATGACAAAGGGGAACGGAAATATCCTGAGATGAATTAATGTGGATTCTTTCGCTTCATGTGACGTTACTGTTGAGCATTACTAATTATAATTTCATTTTTTCCCCGTCTTTGCCCCATGTGGCATTCAAATTTATTTTGAAAGTGCATTTGCATCTCAGAGCACTGCTCACACAGAATAATCTGAAAAACATCAAGCAACCAGCCCCTTTGTTTGACTGAAAGACACATTTTTCTGTCGATTAGTCTGCAGACTACATTGTCTCCAGACCACCATGGTTCAGAGCAAAACATTTTGATTCCAGACACGGATAAACTGAAAAGTTAAGTAAAGTTATCCTTTTGATCCAAAACTAGAAGTGTTATGCTTCATCATTCACAGATGGGGATTAAGAGGCATTTGGAGTTTTTTCTTGGGATAAGCAGAAGCGTTTACTCTTAATGGTGGATTCTGCTCTTGCATTCGTTCTGTTCGTTTATACACTAATATCCTGACTGAGTAAGGTCACTTTCAGCAGAGTTTGTGTCCCACAGGTTCTTATGCCTTGACTTCTCTTACCTTGCAGCAGTGTTTGTATATTCTGCGTTTTGTCCTAGCAGGTATGGGAGTTTCATTTCTGCTGAAATAGTCAGTGGTGGTTTGATAAATGGGGTAAGAATGTGCTCTTAATTGTTGTACAGTAAAGGCCATAGGGTCAAAAAGTAAGTTTTGTTTCTTTGTGCAGACTACAACAGTCTGTACTCTTTTGTTGCAGGTTTTGGTTGTACCGTCTTGTCTCTTTGGTACGGAAGAGGATTAGGGCCAAGCAATAATAAAAAAATAAAACCATCTTGAGATTAAAGTTGTTAAATTTCGAGAAAAAAATCTTTAAATTACGAGAAAAAAGACGTTAAATTATGAGAACAAATTCGTAATTTAATGAATTTGTTCTTGTAATTTAACAACTTGTTTCTAGTAATTTAATGACTTTATTCTCAACATTTTATCTCAACTTTTTTTCTTGAAATTTGACGACTTTTTTCTCATAATTTAATGACTTTATTCTCAACATTTTATCTCGACTTTTTTCTCAAAATTTAACGACATTTTTCTCATAATTTAACGAATTTGTTCTCGTAATTTAACAACTTTTTTCTCGTAATTTAACGTTTATTCTCAACATTTTATCTCGAATTTTCTTGAAATTTAACGAGTTTTTTCTTGTAATTTAACGAATTTATTCTCAACATTTTATTTCAACTTTTTTCTCGTAATTTAACGAGTTTTTTCTCGAAATTTAACAACTTTATTCTCGAGATGGTTTTATTTTTTTATTATTGCTTGGCCCTAATCCTCTTCCGTACTTTGACAAGGTTACATTTGATAAGTATTAACATTGTTGGGACTTATTTCTTAGTGTTGGGTCACTTTTGGTGTCAGCTGTTGTTAGTTTGTATTCTCAGTTTGAAGGAACAGTTCTCTCAAAAATGAAATCATTTAATCTATCTCATGTTGTTCCAGACCCTTATGACTTTCTTTTATCTGTGGAAACCAAAGCAGCTGTTTTGCATAATGTCAAAGGGTTCGATTTATACTGTCAAGCGTCATGTTATGTCAACTATGTCACTTCAGCCTTTTCACAAAGCTATTAGGTGTGTTAGATTTCAGCTGCGGCTGAATGTAACCGATTGGCGAGATTTGTATATACTATTTAAACACCATATAACATTATGGTTACATGAAACCATAATGTTCTCTGGAGAAGCTGCACAGAATGAGCCAGCTGGCTGCTCTTGAATCGCTCTTGTGATACTTTGATGGCATATGTCACAGTCACGTGGCAATGGCATTGTCTCAGGTCAGCAAAAATTTCTATTCGTCATGCTGTTTCAAGTCAGACACCAATCGGTGAACGCAACGCTGCATCATGCATCAAGTCGAACGCACCTATTAAGGCCCCGATATACTTCAAATGAAATCAAAGTGATGTGACGTCATTTCGAACAAAATCAGGCCATTCGTTTTGTGTTCTTTTTCGAAGTTTGAACGGCTTGCCAAAGCGAACTTTCAGGAAAAGTTCACTTCAACTGCAAAACACCTTCATGCCACCATTGGTCCATGATGATAATGTAATAGAAGGTGTGCTCCGCCTTCATCCACGTGGAAGTCTTCTCTGACTCATTTGATCTGTTGAATTCGTTGAGGTAAGAGTCAAAACGTGGTTGAAAACATGAACACAATGGATAGCCGCTTTATAGTACAAAATGAAGTTGTGCTTCTGATGAAATGAGGCACTGACACTGTTTTTCATGTTTGATACTGTAAAGCTGCTTGCTTTTAAGCAATCTATTGAACAAACATCTATTCTATAGGCCATGCTATATAAATAAACGTAATCTGACTGGAGTGCTAATTTGCAGAGCTCATGCTAACATACCAATGTTTTTATGATCAGATGCTTTTCTTATGCTTTCTATAAAAAAAAGCTTGCTGTTTTCTAATTTTTGTGTTTATTTTGTTACTTAGAAGTAAGTGTACAGCACATATTTACATATTCGCTCTCAGCAGTGTGGGTGGCGTCAGATGTTCGATTACAGTATATCGCAGCTTGAGCATTTCGAACTTCGTTTTACCCCTAAACGACGAACGAAAAAGAACTTCGTTTGAAGTATATCGGGGCCTTTATTTTGTTCCAGAAGACTTGGAAAAACAATTCATATGTATTTTTTAATCATAGTTTAATGTGCTTTTTTATTTTTATTTTATTTTGTTTTATTTATTATTATTATATTGATTGATTGACAGAATAAATTACCATTCATTTTGAAAATTAGAAGCCTTAAGCCCCGGTTATACTTCGGCCGTCCACGTTCGTGCACCGTCCGCATGACGTAATTTTCGTCATGCGGAGGGCTCGCGGCTGGCCGCACACCCTGGCCGCGTGCAGGCCAAATTTCAAGACCGCGCGGACAGTCCGCGTGCAACAGCGCATGCGCAAGCAGTATAGAAGAGTCCACTAGGTGGCAATACGCACAGTATTGAGCACAGTGTTCAGCCGTCAAAGAAGAGTGTGAAAAGACCGGTTTAAAAACAACACGCTTGAAAAAAGAGAAAAACACCACAATGGACAGCGAACTTGACCAGCGTTTGTGCGAAGAGATTAGACAGTAACCACATTTGTACAATTCTTGTTTGAAAGAGTACAAAGACGTGTTTAGGGCGGCAAATTCATGGAGGGGAATAAGTAAAATATGGGAAAGGATGCACTTCTTTTCTTCTCCGATCATGCCCAGTGAATGTCACGTTGATGACATGACTCAGTGCTGCTCTCCGATGTCTGGTAGAGCATAGAAAAAAACTGTACTGCGCATGTGACGAACGCGGTCATCCGCGTGCATCCGTGGTGTAGTATACTTTGAAAGATGCGCGGACGTGACTGCGCGCATGACGCATACCCGGTAGTATACCCGGGGCTTTAAAGGGCTAGTTAACCCTTTAGCATTCCTGTAAAATTGGCCAAAAACACCTAAAAAGAGCATAGCCAAAGTAAAGTGCATGTTGTTCTGGAACCATTTGGAGTATATGCATGCAAAGGTATGTGTAGAGTGGAATGCTATGTTAACCCCAAAAAGAAAATTCTATCATTTACTCATTCTATCGTTCCAAACCTCTATGAATTTCTGTCTGTGGAACATAAAGGAAGATATTTTAAGAAATGTCTTAGTGTACAATGGAAATGATAACCTAAAAATGAAATTTGGGGTGAATTATCCCTTTATATTCTACAATATATATATTGTAAAAAAAAAAAAATGTAATTTTAACTGTGATTGTAACAATGCAATAGTATTGTAATAGATAACAAAATAGATAAAATAACAATGTAATAGATCTAACCTTACATTTTGTGATTTTACAGTAAAATGCTGTTAAATTAACAATTTTTGGAAGTAAAAAGAACAAATTATCTTATAATTTACAGTGATAAACTGTAAACTGATATTCCCAGGATTCTGTGATGAACTTTGATTCATCATGCAGTTTTCTATTTACCATTTGTGTTATTATGGTGGATGTCAGTATGTAAAAAGTGCAAAACAGATTTTAATAGTGCTAGTAGAAGCAACTTGAATTCAAGGTATAAATTATATGCAGTTCCTGTTTTAGCTACAGGGTGCTAAACCCTAATGATGTCTCTTGATTATAACTTTGGCTACTGAGAATATAGAATTTTATAGAAACTTTTTGGTTATGTTACTATGTGTTCTGTTTTACTTGTGCTTTTTTTCTTAGTTTCTTACAGAACTAACAATATTTTTGTTGCATGTCATACTCCATTGGGTCCCATTTAGTGAATTTTTTGTGTACTCTGCAAAAAATTCAGGGTTTTTCAGCCAGGTTGTTGTTGGGATGTCAGTTTTGATTATTTTTATGAATCGTGAAGACTCTTCATGCTTTTTCTGTAGCCTTGTTAAATTTTACACTGGTGCTTATGATTAAACCAAGCTTGATGTGGTTTTGTTATGTTCTAGGGACATAATTTACTGTTGCATTTGCAGTCTTGACATTTGCAGTCTTGACATCTGTTTAAGGTTAACTTCACGTCTGATAGAAGTTCAAAATGCAGAAGGTCAAAATGTTGGGAAACAACGTCAGATCATCTTGAGAATCTAGCCTGACTGACTACAGAAAGAGCCTTTGCCAGTTCTCTCGCCCCACCCTTCCTTTTCTTGTTCTCTTTTCAGTGCCAGGTAGCTCATTGCACCGCATGACGCTGTGTGAGCTCCATCTGTTTGGCGCACGGCTGGTGACAAACTGCGAGAGAGGAGGCCTAGTGAGTTGCTGTGGGTTGCAGTGCAGTGGAACCAATCGCCACCTTCCCACACGGCCTAAAGAGAAAGCCCCCCGGGAAATCCTTCAACACGCCCAGGACACAACCCAACACACAAATTGTGCTCCACCAAACATGGAGCCAATGTCTACCAACCCTGACTTCACCCGTGATCAGTACAAAAAAAAAGAAGAGGGCAGGATTTGAGGCAAATAAACTAGAGAGATCAAAGCATTAACAGTTCAGCCAAAAATGAAAAGACTGTTATTATTCACTCATGTCATTCCAAACTTGAGTGTTTTTTTTTTTTTTTTTTTTTTTTTTTTTTCAGGGAACACAACTTTATGAAGAATTTTCACACATCTGTCAATCTTCAGAAAGGCCACCATAAAATGTGTCCATATGATTTGTGCATTACATTTCAAGTTTTCAGATTTTTTTTAAAATAAATAAATAAAGTACTGTCAGTTAGTGCTACTACAGAAAGGCACATTCACATTCACAGTTCTTTGCTGGTAAAATGATCTTACCAATCTATTCTTAGACAATGATATTAAATGTCTTCAGAAGGTTTAAAATACATACAAGTTGTATTAGACTACTTTTTTAAAAAACATTTTCTGTTTCTGCTGTTCCACTTCATGCACTACCTCTCATATTAGGTAAGCTCAGTCTCTTAATTTATTTAAATCTTTTCTTAAGACATTTTTTTTATGATAGCTTTTATTAGATTTTCTCCTACTATGCATGTTTATACCATTTTTTTTTTCTTGTTTTCTCTGTAAGCACATAGAGAAGCTTACTTATTAAGGCAAATAATAATAAAGTTATTATTTTTATGTATTTATTTATTTGTATTTATTTGTTGGTCCTTTTGGAGTGTCAGTGGTCACTGTGAAATATTGTTAAATGGGAAAAAAAGTAAAGATTCTTTACAAATTCTTTTTGTGTTCTATGGGGGAAGAAAAAGCATACAGTATAGATTTGGAATGACAATAAATTCTGAATTAGACCAATTGTTGTCGTAAACTCTGATCTTGCTATTTGAGCCCAGGCTTAGTCTGTTTCTGTATCTGAGTTCACCAATGACCAAATACCCTTCACAACAGCTCAGTTACTAAGAGAAGGCCTACTGTCTTACTGTCACCGCGACTTTGACAACAAAAGACAACATTAGCTCAATCTCTGTTGAGTTTCCCCCTATTCTCTTTGTGTCGTATTAGACTGACTTAAAGCAGTTTAAAATTAATAAGTAATTAAGTTGTCAAAACAGGCCTTTTCTTTTGAATTGAACTATTGTGCATATTTCTGTCTGCTCTTTTCTCTCTAAACTCATCATTTTGGCTATTAGCATAATTCTTATTACTCAAAACGAGCACAGATCCTTGCATTGTTCTCATTATAGACCCAGAACCCCTTTAATGTGCGAGATCACTGCTCTGATGTGTGGAGAAACAATTAGCTGTGATCCGCTCCAGTCTCCATTCAGTAATGGGCATGTGGATTTGATTGGCAGGGTAAAAGCAGGTATGATGTCATCAGACAGGAAATAAGTAAACATGAGAGGATGGTGATGAAGGGAAGACAAGAAGGTGGAGACAAAGTGTCTGGGCAAATGGAGCCAAGCTGTGATGATGAATTTTTATAAATGGTTAGCAATTAGAGTGTAACATGTTTATTATAGTTTTTCCTTCAACTGTTTTAGCTCAAAATGCAAGATTTTATTTATTTGTTTATTTATTTATTTATTTATTTATTTTTACACATTCTAAAGCTCTGTTCTTCACTGTTGGTCACTGAACCTTGCTGCTCAGGACAATGGTTCTTTGATTTGAATTTCACGATCCATTTCTTATATATACCATGCTGACCTTTCACTACACCATTTATGACATTTACTTGATGTACAATAGCAGATTTTATTGTACATTGTTCTCTTTTTCATCATCAGCGGCCTGTGTAGAAACTCTTTATTTATAGGTCTGTATTATGTGTGTAACATCTATAGTGGTGCACAGGAAAACAGCACTCTAACAGGGCTATTCTGCAAATTATGCTGTGATTTTATTTTTAGTCTTTCTGGTTCTTTAGTCTTTCTTCAGTAAGATGTATGGGCAATAATAATATATATATATACACACACACACACACACACACACACACACAATTGTATGTACTAAATTTAATTTTGTATTTATAATTGTTTACTTGTTTCACTGTTACTGTTTTATTTCATTTACTATGTTTTTATTTGCTGTTTTACTATGTTTTATTTTATTTATGACTCTACTTGTAAGGCTGGTTAATTCAGAAATAATGGGGAATAGGATCCAAGTGCAGTACACTGAGTTTATTAACAAAAATAAAAGTAATCCAAACACAGGGAAACATAGACAAAACAAATAAATCCAAACATGGGGAGAAAACAGAACAGAAAGCAACACATGCGATACATCAATGAAGGATCACACCAGGGGTCCATATCATGATGGTAGTTAAACAAACTCAGAATTAGTTGACAAAACCAAACCAATCCAGTCAAGCTTTGTTGGTACCATGACACTGATCATCAACTTCCTCTGTCTCTGATCCTGAGTTTGGGAGTTTAGGTGTGACATCAGTAGCAAACAGCCAATCACAAGCTGTGGAACAGTGAAACTGTGATGTGATTCACTTCTCTCTTCTGCAGAATATTACGAGTTTTAACAATATTAAAAATGTAAATGAATTTACACAGCAAGAAGAGCTGTCTAAGAAAGAGGACAACTAAAAGAAAAAAAACCTTGCTAAATCAGTGCAAGAAAAAGTTGTGAAGTTAGTTATTTAGTTGATATAGGTATAGACAGAATTGAACATTTAAGCTCACATATAGTTGTTTTTATAGTTTTATATCTTGATTCTAAAGCTTATTTATATTACCTTTATATATTTATATTAATTTAAACTGAGTGCTTAATAATAATTGTTAAACTAAAGTTGTACATGTGTAATTGCTTAAGGGTAAAATAATTACATAAATAATATCTAAATCATACTAAATTATTATTATAAATAAGCATTGCTAAAAGCCAGACAATTTTGTCTTTAAAGGGTTAGCCTGTCTCCTGGTGTCCCTGGAGGATGGCGATGGAATTGATCAATTAGAGCGCGAATGTCATGAGCCGGAACCATAGCCCTCCCAGTCTACCAGGTATTGATGACCTCTACCCTTTCGTCTCACATCAAGGAGCCGCCATACAGTATAAGCTGGAGACCCCTTGATGAGTCTAGGAGGTGGAGGGGCAGAGGTCTGGGGCTGAAAGGAGGAGTGAATGATGGGCTTGATCTTAGAGACATGAAAACCGGGTGGAAATTCTTAAACTGGGAGGTTAATTTGAGTCCAACCAGCACGGGCCTGAGCAACTTGGTGATGGAAAATGGTCCAATAAATTTTGGGTCCCAGTTTACGTGAGGGCAGTTTAAGAGGAATGTCCTGGGAAGAAAAACAGACCTTCTGACCGCACACGAAAAGTGGGGGCTTAGCACAGTAATGGTCTGCCAATGCCTAGTTCCTGTCGCCAGTCCGAGTGAGGGCTTCTCTGGCTATCTTCTTTGTACAGAGGCATCTCTGGAACAACGGCACGGGATTCTTGGTTAGCACACTCGGCCTGACAGTTAATTTGCAGATGATACCCAGAGGAAAGGCTCACAGTCGCCCCCAGCTGTCAATGGAATTCTGCCCAAAACTTAGACACAAACTGGGAACCCCTGTCACAGACCACATTCACCGGGAGGCCATGAATACGGAAAACGTGATCCAAGACAATAGTTAGTGTCTCCCTTGCTGAAGGCAGTTTGGGAAGGGAATAAACTGCCTTCAAGAACCTGTCCACCAAAGAGAGGACTACCATGTTGCCGCTAGGGGGGTAGGCCTGTGATGAAGTCCACAGCTATGTGTGACCAGGGCTGCGAAGGGACCGGCAGCAGCTGGAGTAGCCATGCTGGGGGTCGGTTACTGCCCGCAGCACAAACCGACACAAACTGACAAGCATCCTGAGCTATGGACAGCCACCAAAATCGCTGCTTGATTAAACTGCAAATACGAGTTGATCCTGGGTGGCAAGCTAGTTCAGATGAGTGGCCCCACTGTAGGATTGGACTGATTTGGGCACAAACAACAGGCTCTCAGGGCTCCCCGCAGGAACTGTGACATTGCGCAGAGCAGTACTCTGGACTCCACCCCCAGATGACCATCGCTACCACTCAATCGGGAGGCTGAATGGTCAGAGATTGGTCCAGGCTCAGTCTCAAAGATCTGCGAAAGTGTGTTGGGCTTACTATTTTTGGACCCCGGATGGTAGGAGATGTTAAAATTTAACCTACCGAAAAATAGCGCCCAGCGAGCCTGTTGAGAATTTAGCCATTTAGCAGCGTGGATGTATTCTAAGTTTTTATGATTGGTCCAAATGATGAAAGGGACCTCCGCGCCATCTAACCAGTGGCACTACTCCTCCAGCGCCAACTTAGCAGCCAGTAACTCTCTATTTCTGATGTCGTAATTCCGTTTAGAGGGGGTTAAACAATGAGAAAAAAAGAGCAGGAATGTATTCTATCATCCAAAGGTGATCTCTGAGACAAAATTGCCCCTGCTCCCACCTCTGACACATCCACCTCCACAACGAACTGATGAGATGGATTGAGAATAGCAAGGATGGGAGCTGAAACAAAGTGACTCTTTAAGTTTATAAACGCAGCCTGGGCCTGCGGCGACCAACAGAAACATTTTCAAGTGGAGGTGAGATCAGTCAGAGGAAGGGCGACCTGGCTAAAATTCAGAATGAACCACCTGTAAAAATTGGCGAACCCTAGAAATTGCTGGACCGCTTTACGACTATCTGGGGTGGGCCAATCAGCAACCACTTTTACCTAGGTGGGATCCATTTTGATACCCTCGGGTGAAATAATAAATCCCAGGTCTTCCATTCCCTCCCTTCCCCAACCCCACCCCCCAATTGCGAAGGTCCAACTTTGTGAAGATGTTGCCCCCTGCAACAGCTTGAAAGTCGATGACATCCGTGATGTCATTCAAGCCCCGATAATCTATACAAGGATGCATTGATCCATCTTTCTTTTCCATGAAGAAGAACCCCACCCCAGCCGGAGAGGAAAAGGGATGAATGATGCCAGCTACCTGAGAATCGTGAATATACTTCTCCATGGCCTCCTTTTAAGGCCCGGAAAGAGAGTAAAGGTGCCCCCTTTAGTAGTACCAGGCAACAGATCTATTGCACAGATGTACGGGCAGTGCAGAGGAAGAGATAAAGTTCAGGACTTATTGAAAACCACTCTCAAGTCATGGTAAGCCTCCGGTACGCTCGTCAGGCTTACTGGCTACTCCTGCAACACAGAACAAGACATTACAGGAGAAAATGCAGGACCCAAACATTAAGATAAACAAAAAGGGGCTCCATGCCAGCACAGAATTATTTCCAGCCCATGAAAGAAATGATCTGCCTTGGCATTCCATCCGCATGACACAGCGAGCATGTGGAACTTGATAGAGTAGTCAGAAACAGACTGACCTCTCTGCTGCAGCAATGCTGAAAACCTTGCGGAGCTCCTCTGAAAAAAAAAAAAAAAAAAAAAAAATTCTCTTGCCTGATCAGAAGCATGATGGTGAAGGCCACTTTAGATTGCTTCATGGGAAGTCAGAGAACACTGTGACAAAAAGGAATGGCATCAATTGGTGCAGATGAATTAAGGTGGGGAACGGCCACCTCATGCTCAGGCGGAGGTGGTACAATTGGAGCCACGGGAGGGTTGATCTGGAACCAATCAAGCCATTCTGTGAGCTGGGTTAGCTGGAGAGACGGCTCCGAGAAGGCACGGTGAGAAGTAGCGACTTCTTCCTGCTGCCTACCCAGAAGGGCGCCTTGCTGCCTGAGGACCTGGTGAACATCTGCTTCTTCTGCTGAGTCCATAACTGGTCAGTAGATTCTGTCAGACTGCGTGAATAGAGGACTCCAAAGCAGAAGTTTTGGGCAACAGTGTATTAGACACTTTTTGTAAAACAAAATCCAAAGTGTAGTGATACACACATGGACAAACGGGATGTGTGAGAGCTCCAGAGCCGTCTGTACAGACACCTGCGGACACAGGCTATCGAGACTGCTACAGGTGCACGCCCAACGGGACGGGGTGTGAGACGAGACTCAGAACAGCGAACCGAACCTGCTTCACAAGCGAGAACAAACCTTTTCCGGAAGCTAAAACATGCTGTGTAACACATGAGAACGAACCTCATTGGTTCTTGCACGTGTCAATTAAACAAGCTTGAGCTTCTGTTTACTACAACTGATGTGTGAGTTGATGAATGTTTATATGTGAATAAAAGCACAAATTTAAACTGGTCATCATATAAAGCAATCAAGTCTCTTCAGAAAATCTCGACTTAACCGCTCAATTCATATGGCTTAGCTTTATGATCTCCATGAACTTTTTGAAGCGTCAAAGTGGTAGTTTCATAGCTGTCTATGAGGGACAGATCAAAGGAGGCAAAAATCTTCATTTGTGTTCTGATGATTAACAAAAGTCTTATTTGAAATGATGTGAGGGTGAGTAATTAATCATTTTTGGGTGAACTAACCCTTTAAAAATCATTTGCTATGTAGTGACATATAATTTGGAGTAGAAACAGCATTAGGCCTCACTTTTCTCACAGCTGATTGGTTCAGTTTTGGTTTGAGATCTCTTACTTGAAAATAAGGTTAGCTCTGGAGTGTAAGTAACTTTGGTGATGAACACTGCTAAAAGCTAAACCATTTTCATGGTGCCTAAAACCCGGGGTTGGCACTGTGACGAGCAGGGCGGGCGAGAGCCGTGAGGGAACGGCGCGAGGCCGGTGGCGCGAGTGATAATGAGCATCACCTGCGAGGCGCGCCGGCCTCGAGTCTCTCACGGAGGAGCTCCGGAGGCATAAAAGGAGGAGCGACGACCGTGAAGGACGAGAGAGGACCAGGCCTGGACTTTATTTTATGTTTTATTATGTTTGTGTGGCCGGCAGACGTCCGCGAGGGTCTGCCGGCATTACTTTCGTTTTGTTCTTTGTTTATTTTATATTAAAGTTTGGTTGAATGTTCGCCGGTTCCCGCCTCCTTCCCGTATCTACTAACCGTGTTACATTGGTGCCGAAACCTGGGAGGAAGGAGGGCCATGCTGTCGGAGAGCCCTCGCTGCTGAGGGGGATCGCGGTGCTGCGGAGTTCGGGCAGCGCGGGAGTGTGAAGACCGCGAGAGGCTGCCCGAGGCGGTGGTGCTGGAGCCTAGTGACAGGTGGGACGGAGAGCTCGAGGCCGTGCCCCTGGGACGAGGTGGGGTGGCTGCCGTCCAAGAGGGAGCGGAGGAGTCGCCGCCGTTCACCGTGGGCCGGAGCCTGCTGCCGTCCGCCATAAAGGGGAGGAGCAGGGAACGGGGGACTTGCTGCCGGCTGCCCTCAGTCCGGAGGAGCCATCGCCGGCCGCCAGGAGGCGGTCGAGGATCGGGCCGTCCTCCCGGCTGGCTGAGGACCGAGCGGCAGTGTGTCGGGGAACCGGACCAAGAATTTTTTTTTTCTCTTTTTTCCTCTCTCCCCTCTCTCGTCCTGTCGCTCCCCTTGCTTCCGTCTCCTTTCTCTCGTCTCGTCTGTCCTTACCCCCAGGTGCTGCGGCCGCCGAGACAGGCCCCGGGGGGGAGTAGAGCGCAGTCTCGGGAGTACCCCCCGGCCTGCGAGGGGCGATGGGGGTATGTGACGAGCAGGGCGGGCGAGAGCCGTGAGGGAACGGCGCGAGGCCGGTGGCGCGAGTGATAATGAGCATCACCTGCGAGGCCTCGAGTCTCTCACGGAGGAGCTCCGGAGGCATAAAAGGAGGAGCGACGACCGTGAAGGACGAGAGAGGACCAGGCCTGGACTTTATTTTATGTTTTATTATGTTTGTGTGGCCGGCAGACGTCCGCGAGGGTGTGCCGGCATTACTTTCGTTTTGTTCTTTGTTTATTTTGAATTAAAGTTTTGTTGAATGTTCGCCGGTTCCCGCCTCCTTCTTCCCACATCTATGAACCGTGTTACAGGCACAAACTATACTGAAACAAACCTGGCTAGCCACCTAAACCAACACCAGACACTGAACAAGGGGTGCAAGCGTTGATACACAATATCAACGCTTGTAAATGTTTGCCAATTGGAAACAAGTCACAACTAGGAACAATGAGGGAACTAATAATAATAATAATAATAATAATAATAATTAGGGCTTAGATTAATAGGGTTTAGATTAATCAGGATTAGGCCTTAGTTCAACTAGGGCATTTAAATAGGTTTTATAAACGTGCCTTAAAAAAAAATAATAATAATAATGGTGTGCATCTTGAGTCAAAACAATTGCACTTACATATTTTAAGATTTGTCAGTGCAAGTTGATTTCAGTTAAAACAGCTCAAACATACATTTTAGTCTGGGACCAGGCTTAATCCTTGTCTGTGAAATGAGGGTTAGATTTTTTTATTATTATTATTTATTTGAACAGTAATTGTATTGTAACAAAATTTTGACAGAGTAAGTAAAAATCTGATCCTCTTTGGGAAAAAGTAGAAAATGTATTGCCGTCAAGGCCTTATATAATTTTTATTTATTCATACATATTTCGCTGTTTTATTTTGTTTTTATTTAATTTATAATTTCATCACTTTAATAGAGAAACCTCTTTTTTGACTATACATTCACAGCTTAATTATGTTTTCCTTTGCTGTGGCACTGGACACAATACACAATACAGACTACTCAAAAATGTATACTGTTTGACAGATTTCTATATCGCCCACCCAAATCTCTGCAGTTTAGAACACACAAGCAAAACATCATATCCTGCAGCAGCTGTTACTGTGAGTTATTGTAATGTGTGAAGAAGTAGATTAGTCCACTGTTTAACAAAACCATGGCAACAGCCTGCAAATAGCCCTCACGCTGATTTGTCGATTGACTTGCTAAGTTCAGCATGTGGTGGGAAAATGAAGTGTGTTACACACACCTCCCTGCCAACCCGGTTCACCCCTGCCAGAACAATCTAAGAGCTCGGTTCCCCCGAGTTCATTTTCCTGGAGGCATTTTCGTCTCAGCGAGGTGGATGTCGGCAGGTGAAACAATCAGTGGTTGCTGGATGGACAGGATTTAAATGAGATGACAAAGCAATTTTTCACTTCCTTCCCGCAAGCTGTCTAAATAAGTAGAGACGGAGTTGCTACCCATCTGCAAAAATGACACATCTGAGCAGGGGGGTCAAAAGTCAATGTCTTATTTATGTCCTTAATAAACATTAAGGATGCACAATACCATTTTTAAACGATCAAGTACGAGTACGATACTTTTTTTCTGGTACTCACCGATACTGATACCGATGCCCATACATTTATTAATTTCTTTTTTTTTTTTTTTTTTTTTTTTTTTTTTTGTGATGTTGCAGTTTTCCAAAGCACATCACAGTGAGACTAATGAATGTGGGACAGCTTCTTTATTATTACTCCAATGAAAAAAAAAAAAAGGGGGGGGGGGGGGTAGTATTATTTTTAAATATTAATAAATTATGTATTTCATTTTTGAAATTATTCTTTATATTTATAAGAATGACATCACATTTATAGCTAGATTAGATTCACAAACCATTTCTCTGACCTTTTACTCTAACTTTCAGGACAAAAGAAAAATCTGTACATTTTCCACGTATGCATTTGACACATTTGAGATGCATGTTTATTTCAGGTGTAAAAAGCAGTCTGATCACTTCTGATCTTAACCTGAGACTAATGTAAACAGGGCAAATGAGACCAGGAACTTATATCGATAAAAATAAATAAGGTCAGTGTTGATTTCTTGTTAACACCAGAGAGATACTGAACACCTCTCCAAGGCACCAGCTGGGAAAGCCACCTGTTTCAAAACATGTTTTCTTTTTAAATCTGCACCCAGTTAGATGGTTAGTAATTTTAGTATGTGTTATGCTTCAGTGAGTACTATGTTAAGATCTTTACAGCAACATAAATAATACAGAATGCTCAGAAAAGATCTCACGCAGGATTGGCAAAGGCTCACGATTCTCACACCTTTTGTTTTTGGCAGGTTGGCACCTTGGTGATGCGTAGGACAACCAGTATGGCACAGTAATTGGCTGCGCGTCGTGACATCGACTCGGCTGGTACCCAAATAGAGAGCCAAAACACCCACATGATTTCTCAAATCAAAAACAGAGTACGGTTTAGATCGAGTAAGGATTATTTCATTTAAACCTTAATGCCTTCCAAAGCATCTAGGAGGTCAATTCCATTAGTACGTCTGTCTTTGTCATTTTTGGCAAATGACAGGGTCGGATGTCAAGTCAAGTCACCTTTATTTAGATAGTGCTTTATATACGAAACAGATTGTTTCAAAGCAGCTTTACTGTGATAAACAGGGAAACTACAGAATCAATGATGTAAACAGGAATGATATATACAGCAAGACAGTATAAATATAATTTCACTCACCTAGCCTATCACTTTCATCTTTTTGACAAACAATACTCACAGTTTCTAATACTCTTAACACATTCAAACTCTCTTAACACACACAGATTCTGTACTATCCAACCAAACACTTTGCTCAAAACAAAAGATCTCTGTATAAAGGAAGTGATGACATGCTTTTTAAAGTACTGTGCACCAATCAGGACATAGCATCAATCAGCCTGCAGGAACCAATCTGTGGTGCGTTTCCCAAAGCGAACTATGGTCGCAAGTTCCGTCATTACCAATAGAGTTTGATGGGACTTACGACCATAGTTGAATGGGAAACATACCCCAGGATGATGTTCCTTGACAGACACACACACAGAGACACTCACAGAAATAGAACAAAACACAACCATAGGGTTGTAACAATGTCCAACTTAGGCCTTCATTTTTAATTTGTAGCTGCTGTTCGAATGTTGGCTTGGTCAATTTGTTGACGATCAAATATTCAGTATCTCTACTCTCCATAATTAAGGTAGTTGGTACATTATTAGTAGTACCAGTTCAAACGAATATCACATAATTTACGTCTGTTTAGTTGATATACCAAGGGAGGTTAGCCTCCACTGTGATGTATTTTTTCTCAGCACTCTAACTGCAGAAAGTGAAATACATTGAGTATTGATTGGCATTTTTTTTTCTTTCTTTATATATCAATGTAGGCAAAATTGTCTCCAGCTATGGATTTTGCCTCCCCTTCTGCTTCTCTATCCCCTCAGTCTTGCCTTAGCACAGTTTTACGAACAATTGTAATTACATCGGCAGATTCAGCACATACATCAGCAGATTCAGTAATATTTTGTGGTGTTAGGGACAGTTCACACAGAAGAACGCATTTTCCCATTCCACTGCTCTACTTTTGCATTGTTTTTGTTTTTTTTACGGAAACACGAGCTGGACAGACGCGTTTGACCGTTACACTGGCATCTCGCGTTTTGCAGCATCACGCGCATGACACGGCATACTAAAAACGCGGCGCACAAGTAAAAAGTTGTTCAACAAAAATCATCTCGTGACCTTGCGTTTTTTTCCCCATTCCACTGCCCGTGTCTTGCGTTTTTCAAAGCAAAAATGTGTTATGTGTGAATGCCCCCTTACAGTGGTGAAATTACAAACAAGAAATACACATTCTGAGACATGAAATGAAATTAATAACTGGGAATTTTATTAAAATTAAATTGTCTTTCTCCCATTCACCTTAAAATATTGGGTAGGTTGCATTTTGATTGCATTTTATGCACTAGCTGCATTGTGTGTCACTACAACGTGAAACCGTGTCACTAATGTGAAACCACTTTCAGGATATTATCTGACCCGTGGGGTCTTCAGCAATACCGTGCCTTTAGTGAGTAATTACAATCTCATATCCTGTCTAAAAACAATCTCAGGAATATATAGTATGTATTTCATATGGGTTATTGATTCTGAAATTATTAATCTTAGAGGTTAGAGGTTTCCTCTTCCAGGGAAACAATATAATCAGGCCTACTTTTTGTTCACTCTTTGGGGGTTCACTAAAATTCACTATTCAATAAAAATTAATTACATGATTTATTTCCACATCATGTCTGCATTGCTTTAGTGTCGTTTTCCCCTTACAGTTCACAAATTCAGAGCTGAAAAAAATTACACTGTGCAATTTTGCATCTTGCAGGTCGGTTCTAAACGCGTGGTTGTGGAGGATGCGGCAAACTGCCACTATCTGGCGACTATTCTGGGACCATAATGCAATACTCAGTCTGCGATCCAGACACTTGAATCGCCTCTTTAAAATGCCAAAAGCGCACTCTCTACACTGAACATCTGGACATGTGCCCGGATATAATGCTATTCTCCATCATTTGATCATCAGCAGAATTACTGCTGCCATGATCAATAGAAAATGTGCACAAACATCTCTTTTAAACATAATTTTGTTTACCTTTTTTATCCTCAGTGTATTTAAGCCTGCAGTTTCCTGTGTTTCAGGGTCTGGTATCATTTTAGTTTAATGTGTGTATTTCTCCTGCTATCTCCTGCATTTTCTTTTGTGGGTTAAATAAAGGCTGTTTATTTTGGATATTCATTTGTTTCGTTGTGTGCGTTTAATACAGCCACTGTGACAAACCGCACATTTTTTGTAATTAATCATGATTAATTAACCACCTATCAAAGTGTTTAATATATTTTTATATTGTAATACTTTCACATATTTTAATTATCTTTTTACTAAGCACTATGAATGAAGGCCAGAATTACCAGAATACCAATACTGATACTGATGTCTGATAATACTGATAATGATATACTGATGATTACATGGATTCCTAAATTTTAGCTATTAATTATAGCCATTCAATATTACCGTATAATTGAAAGCTATAATTTGTAACATTTAATAGGCTTTACAAAACATAACTTTTAATTAAAGTTAAATTAAAACAATCTTCACATAAATCCATAAATGCCAGATTTAGCTGTGCCTTTACACTGTTTTTTTTTTGTTTTGTTTTGTTTTTTTGTAATGAACAATTCAACCAAAATAAAAATGAAAATAAATAAAATAAAATGTTGACTTCATTAAAAACTTTTCAGTTGTTCGTAGTCTGAACAGCAAAAAGAAAGAAAGAAAAAAGAAACCTTGTGAGTTTAGCATCACATGAGATGGACATAGTAGATGACAACACCCCTTTTGATGCATACTGTAGATCATTACTATGGAAACCACAGTATATATACCTGATATTAACTACACATTGTCAGTATATAAATGCAGCAATATATACAAGCAACATCAGTGGAAACATGCTTTTGTCTCTGACCTATATCATGTTGCTGTAGTTTTATGAAAGCAATAAACCACTCGAAGCCATGTAGAATGATTTTATGTGTTGAAAGCAATAATGACCAGTTTGTCAGGGAGAAAAAAAAAAATCTGACATGGTGCACAGGATGTAGGATGAGGTTTTTGTGAGTTTTCTCGAGGGGAGACTCACCGAGACCCACCTTTTCAGGGGCCTTGGTCCGCTTCCAAACAAACTGTGATGCAGTTCAACAGAAATATGAACGCAACACGGACCAAAGACATAGGACCTATGTTGCCTACAGGTATCAGAAATGCCGTCTCCTTGCATCAAATCTTCATTTGTGTGCAACAGAGGAATTCCTGCGCTGTTCTTAGTCCTTTACACATTTATAAACTGTGAGTTCTCTGCTGGTGAAAATACCATCATATGTACATACATATAACCAGCGCATTTAGCACAGGACACAACATTGTTTGGAATGTTCGGTAAGTTCCCTAGCAAAATACTTTTTATTTCCTTTTTTTTTTTTTTTTTTTGGCCCATTTTTGTGTTGGATTTGATGTTTGTTTTGGATCATTGTCCTGATGGAAGATCCAACCACAGCCCATTATTGGATTTCTAGCAGAAGTGGTTAGGTTTTGATTTTTTATCTGTTGGTATTTGATAGAATCCATGATACCATGTATCTAAACAAGATGTCCAGGACCTCCAGCAGAAAAACAGGCCTTAAAGATCCAGCAATATATTTAACCATGGGCATGGGGTACTTTTTATCCATGTGTGCACCAAACCCATCTGGTGGGTTTGCTGCCAAAAAGCTCTTTTTTAGTTAGAGGGTGGTCCCGTTTGAAGTTCCAGTCTTGTCTGACAACTGAGTATGCTGGAGATTGTTTCTGGATGAGAGCAGAGGATTTTTCTTGAAATCCTCCCGAACATCTTGTGGGGGTGTAGGTGTTGTTTGATAAATTTTTTTAGGCTTTCTGAGACTCAAGACTCAACTAATCTCTGCAATTCTCCAGCTGTAATCCTTGGAGAGTCTTTGGCCACTCAAACTTTCCTCCTCACTTCACATTAGGACGATTTAGACACACATCCTCTTCCAGGCAGATTTGTAACATCTTTAGTTGATTGGAACTTCTTAATTATTGCCCTGATAGTGGAAATGGGGATCTTCAATGTTTTAGGTATTTTCTTACAGCCACTTTCTATTTTGTGAAGCTTAACAATCTTTTGCTGCTCATCAGAACTATATTCTTTGGTTTTACTCATTGTGATGAATGATTACGGGAATTTGGCCTTTGTGTAGGGATGTCCAGATCCGATCACGTGATCGGAAATCGGGCCCGATCCTGTGGTTTCAGACTCGATCGGAATCGGACGTTAACTCCCGATCAGGACTCGGATATATATATATATATTCTCATTATTTTTAACACATCTATAGTAATGCGGTGGCACAGAGTTAGGCCTGTTTCACACTGCAAGCGTAAGCGGCGCGTGAGTAGCGCATTTTTTTCAGCGTGCATGAACGGATGCATTCACACAGGCAGCAGGAGCAGCTCGTAAAGCGTCAGGCAGGAGCGTCGCGTAAGCAGCAATGCCGCGATCGTCTCGGCACCGAGTCTATCCCTGTGTCTCAATCAGCTCCCTAGCTCCCTAGGTCGTGAATCAGTATATAATGAAAGTGAATGTGGCTGATACCCTGATCAGTGCCCTGACTACTGAACTAGGGAGCTGATTGAGACACACACTGCGCTGCTGACGCGTAATTAAAGTGAAAGCACACTTTTGATGGACAAAATAAATATAATTTCACACAAAAAGTGTTCAAAATGCACACAATACGCATGTCTAATGTGTTTTAACAAGAATTTGAGTATGACAGAAAAGAAAATTAAGAATCAAAAATAATAATAGAAGATTTACCCATTTAAACTTGTTTTTTATTATTCAGTTTGGGTTAAAGTATGGTGTATTATAAAAAAACTAAAGTAAACTAGCCAGAAAATATGATATATATAAACATTATTTTAGTTATTACACAGACTGCAGCATACCCAAATCAAACCAAATATATTTGTTTTTATATTAGCCTTTTTTATATTTACTGTTGCACTAAAGTGAAGTGAAGTGAACAATTTGTTATTTATTACTTGATTGTTCAAGCTACCTCACAGAAGTGCTCTGTTTGTAATTAAATAAAAAATAAGGAACGTCCTGGATTTATTTTTTTTTTTCACTCTTCTTTATTCTTTTTTTGATGTATTATAGAAGTATCGGATCGGGACTCGGTATCGGCAGATACTCAAAATCAAATGACTTGGACTCGGACTCGAGGGCAAAAAAACCTGATCGGGACATCCCTACCTTTGTGTTTCCTCATGTTTATACTCCTGTGGAACAGGAAGTCATGGCTGGACAATTTCATGCTCCTAGTCACTCTGGTGTGCTAAAAAAATTTTAAATATGAATGGGAATATACTTCAGAGATATTTTACTCATAAGAATTTCTAGGGGTGCCAATAATTGTGGCCAACATGTATTGGAGAAAACATTTATTTCATAATGTGAGTTTTCCCCCACTTTCAACTGTTTTCTTTCAATGAAAGGTTAGAATATTGTGATTTTTTTGAATGAAAGATCAAAAGGATAAGCAATGCAGATTTATTTTCACATCCACCTTTACTCATATTTACTAAGGGTGCCAATAATTGTGGAGGGCACTGTAATATTTGTTCATATTTTAGCTTTCATTTTTGTGTTTTCAGTTTTCATAATTTAAATTTTTACATCTAATACTTATATTTTATCTTAACTTTTTTTATTTATTTTTTTTTTTTTTCAAAAAAAAAAAAAAAAGTGTTAAACTGATCTTCCATAAATTACTTTATATTGCAAGCAATCATAGACCATACAGAAGACAACAGCACTCTTTGACATATTGGGTATTACTGAGTAGGTTTCATACATTTTTCAGTGTCTTGATCCAGCTACTGTTTAAATTTTATACAAATCAAGACCCCAGCATCCTGTTTTATTCTTTTATGTTTTACTGTTTTAGAATGCAAGAGCATGTCCAGTGTAAACATGCTTGTTTGAGGTGTCTGTCCATGCATTTATGTACTGTATCAACTAAACTACATCTAGGATCTAAGGTATTGTGAGAATATGTCTCGCCTCAAATCATTGTTGCCCCCATCTCTGTACTGTCAGCAGCTCAGGTCCAGACTCATGAGACAACTGCTGACAGATCATGATTACACACCTGATTCTTCCTGTCCTTCATCACCCATAAATCCAGTGTGATGTCTTTTCTGAGCTGAGACTGCTCTTCCCATGCTGTAGAAACCTGAATAATGCAGCCTATACCATGAAAAGGTCGGCCTGCCATAGGTGCAATAAAAGTAGAAATCACTTAAGTGCACCTTTAAGTTAATCGCCCCAAAATCAAACATTTTTTCAAGACAATTAAGTATGTTTTATGCTCATTCTAATTTCACAGATGCAGCAAATGCTAAGAAATTGTAATCACATGATCATAATGTAAAAACGTATTTAATGTATTTAAATTGTAAAGTACTAATACATAATAGTGTCACGGATCCCTTGTCTCCCGGACTCCAAATCCCATGATCCTCTTGTCTCCACACCTGCACTCACTTACCTCGTCAGCTCCTCATCATCACCCATCATCATCACCTGGACTTCCTCGTTTGCACTCCCTTTATATATGGACTCACTCCCTTCACTCCTTGTCTGTTCTTATATGTTATACCGTGTGTTTGATGTGGTTTCTCTCTGCTTAATGAATAAATACCCTTTTGTTGTGGACGTCCGTGAAAGCCTCATCTTTAACAACACCAGACTCGTAACAAATAGTGTTTGATGTACTGCTTATAAATTATGCTATTTAAAAAATAAATAAATAATGGGAAATACAAAAACTCTAGTCAAAATATATTAAGAGTGAAAATGTGCTTAATTATCATAATGTCAGTAAATTAAAAAAAAAAAAAAGAAAAAAAGCCTCAATTAGGCTAAATTAGGCTTCATTTTCTCTAACCAAAATACAATTGCTTATTTTCATTCATTAATTGCTTAATTGCCTATTTTTCATTTTGATTTTGGAGTTAAATGTGACCTGGACATGTTTTTGTGAGATTCAGCCTTGTTTTTCTCTCTGTAGGTCATCCTCTCATCGCATTTAGCTCTCTTTACCAACAGATGGTCTCCTTAAGATCCAAAATGGATCTTTTCCAGTGGTTCTATATTTTCCATCCTGCTCACATCAACAAGGTCAAAGCAAGCAACTCATTTTCCCTCACTAGTACACATCAGAGCATATTGTTCAAATGGCTAATAAAAAACATCAAGAACACACTGCAACTTGCAATATAAATATGGAAAACCCTCCAATAGATTTTCTCAGAAAAATGAAGATTTTTGGGGTGTAAAGGAATAGAAAAATACTCATATGAATCAATTACTGTATAATAAAAATATTCACATGAACAGAGCTATTCCACTCATTGTCTAGCAATGCATACCAGCCCCAATTATATGCAGATTAAGCACAGAAAATCACAGCATTTCCATTTCAGACACCATGCAGACGTGAGAGCCAAGGTACAATAATGACATCAGGTAGTGTTGCTTCCATATAGGCATAAATTTCATGCATCGTTTTCATTTAAATCAACTTTGAAAATAATTTAGTATGAGATACCCATAAATGAAGCATTGGCCTACCGAAAACTCAAGTCATGTAGGAGATGTTGAACTTTTTAATGGTTGTTCAAAGTATTAATAATGGACAAATGCAAGACGTATGAAATTAAAAACCAGAATATGCATGAAATCAAAGCTCAAATATATGCATTCTAAAAGAGTATTTAAGTACCCATTGGATTAAATATTACCATAATCGTATCTGCCAAGACCATTGCGCAAGCAATGTCAAGGTTATTGATTCAATTCCCAGACAAAGCATGAATTTTTCAATTGCGTAACCTGAATGCATTTTACTGTAAGTTGTTTTGAATAAAAGTGTCTGCTATATGCATAAATGTAAATGCTTATCAAACAAATCCCAACAGTGCTCAATCCTTGCTGCAATTATCTGACGATGCTGATGTTTGAAATTATGACTACGGACTTTATTTAAATGTTCACCTTTCATCTTATACCAAGTATATTCCGGCAGATGTTGATCATGAGGGACAGTGAGTGTATGTTTAGGTGCTTTTGAACAGCAAACCTTGAGCCACAGAATAGAGCGGATTTTCTGAAATGACTTTTAAAAAAATATTCACCAAAGTTTTGACAAATGATTTAGAAGACCAAAATGAATATTTAACAGCTCAATAAAACCTTCATTCTGTGGTGACATGTCTGATTCATCAAAGTGTTTCAGGGGTTGAGTGACATTTGCCAAAGCTCCATTTAACATCATAAAGCATCTCGCTTTAATGTCGCTCTAATTTTCCTATCTCACATTTATTCTGTCTCTTTCTCACACACTTCCTGTCTCAACCTGTTTGATGTAATCTCAAATGCTTCAGTGTAATTTGCCCCTCAATTATTTTGTTTCTCTCGCTCTTTTTTTTTTTTTTTAGTGGAGGCTGTTGCTGTGCATGTGTACAGTTACAAAAAGACTCTGTCAAATAAATAAGTGAGATGCTTTGGATAGATGAGTCTAATCAGAAGACGTTATCTGCAAATGCTAATGACATACAGAGTTAATGAACTGTACTTTACTTAAGACCTGTACCTCGAGTCATTTTACTGCATCAGAGGACCAATCTCATTTAACTCAGATTGGTTATTCTTTTAATCAGTGTTGAAGCCACTCGATATGTGTGTCTCGACACTCCGAAAAAGGGTGGTACCCTTTACAAAAGTTCTAATTTGTACCATTTAGGTAGTAATGTTTACACTTTTGATACCAATATGTACCTGTAAGTTACTAATATTATACAGTAGGTACAAAGGTTTACCTTTTGAAAGGGTATCGCCTCAGTGACAGTTTTTGTACCTTTTTTTCTGAGAGTGTGTGGTGCCAAGTCTTGCATTTACACTTGAGATTCTTTGGCGGGGACTGTGGGTTTAGTTTTATTTATTAATTGCTGTGTGTACAGCGCCGTGAACAGATATAACCAATAAAAATTCCCACAACCATTCATTTTACTGTTTTGACTGTAAGGCAAGCACCACTATGATTGTTGCTAACCCTATTCAAATTTCTAACTCTGTTTAATGACTCATCTAATTCACTAATAACTCAAATTGTGTGGCATGTTGAGAATTTGCTATTAAATATCTATCTAGAAACCAGAATATCAGGATGGACTCATTTGACATGTAGCAGTAAGAAACTACCTTGCAACTGCTCAGAACTCTTTAGCATCTGGATAAAAACACACTAAAATATTTAAAACACCTTAGCAACTTATTAGTAAAGTAATCACTAAGTCATCCTGGTTCTCTTTCTCTAAATGCCTCTGAGTGATCATTGTAGCGGTTGTACAGTTATTAATCAATTTATGGGTTATATATATATATATATATATATATATATATGAATTATAATAAATCATAAAGCTTTATGATCAATTATGACACATATATCAACCCAATGGGGAATTAAATATATATTGTGAATTAATTACAACGAATTATAATCAATCACATATATGATTAGTTCTTGTTTAATAATTGTTTAGAGAAACTACGTTCGTCCAGCAAACCTAGCTCCTCCTAGAATGTTATAAGCGGAGTTGTTCTCTGGCCACGAGAACAATTCCTATTATAGCATCAAAGCCTAAAGCGATCGAAGAACGTTAAAGTGACCTGGTTTTGGTTGAAATGAGCAAAAAGAACAATCGAGCATGAATAATGTGTTTAATATATGAAAACTACATATACAAAGGGAAAGTAGAGACAGGAAAGGAAGGATGGTCAAAGAATGACAAATTACGACAGTTAACCCTTTTTGAGAGCCAGCACAGAAATCAGTTTAAACAAATTTCAGAGAGATTAATACTTGCATATGGTTCAAGTCGGTGTGCAGCAGAGTTTCAATGCGCTTGTCTTGGTTGGTCCTTTCCGAGAGGGTTTCTCCGGAGGGGTTTTCAAACGAGGTTTAACTGATGCGTAAGATGACAGAGAAGAAAGAAGAGAGAGAGAGTCCAAGGAGATGGTCGTCCCGGAAGGAGCTGAGCGCGTGATGACAGCGCTGTCGCCTGAGGCAGTTCAGGGGCAGTCGAGAGACAAACGGGAGTCAAAGGAAAAATTGTGTGTCGTTGTTTTTATGGAAAACCAAGCTAACACACCTCCTGAATTGTAACGGCCAATAGATGCGTAGCACTATTTGGCGGGCAAAGTTCCTTTGTTTGGTCTCCTAGCTGAATTTGCATACTTTATGACTATCAGATCGGATTTCGAGATGGAGTACTTTCTTCACAGCATCATTAAACAAATCGAACAATGCATTTGACAGCCATGTAATATACATAGATGAATGAGACGTGGAAATAGCTTTAAAATGAATCTAAACTTGATATATAAGAGAAGCATGTAGAAGGAGTTATGGTTTACAGACAAAATTCCATCATTAAAATGAACACTAGCACAAATGCACTCATTTAAACTCATTTTAAGTCTAAACACTAGGAAACATGCATACGCTTGAAATACATGATGGGTACATTTTGGCATAGTTGTATTTTACATATACAGTCAATAATGTATGTTTGTGTGTTTTTGTGTGTCTCTGTGTGTGTGTGGTGTGTGTTGGAATGCCAATCTGGCCCGTAGTCCACATGAGGGGCCCCTTTGATGTCCTAAGAGCTAGGAAATTGGGCCTTCTGTTTTACCTCGGAGGGTAACAAAGGTGTCAGAGTGTCTGTTTTTCTCTAGACCGGCCGGAGCCGAGGTCAGATTACAACACAGTCCAGCATGCGAGAAGCATCCTGAAGATTCCAGATTTTATTGACTGTCCTGATAAGTGTGCATATGCTACATCATCTATCTAAGGTCCTGCTTCCTCTTCTTTGCAGCCCGCCGCTACTGCCACCCTACCCATAGGTGAGGAGGTGAGGGTAGGGGGCTTTTTGACCCTGTCTCCAGGATTTTTTTGGGGGATGAGTCAGAAGGTTTAGAAGAAGAAGTGGAGGGCTCAGGAGGTAACTCAAACCTTCGCAGGATGTACTTCCTGAAGGCAGCTGACTGAGCACTTGCCTCCCTGGATCTCCCCATTGAGTCCCTGCCAAAGAGTCCAGAATGCGAAGTTTTCTCCTTCTCCTTGATTCACAAAAGATTAAGCCACAGGTGCCTCTACGTGACCACCATCTCTGCCATCAAAGGACCAATGGAACTGGCAGTCTGCTTGGTAGCCCGGAATGCCAAGCACCATGTTTGTTGCTAACCCTATTCAAATCTCTAACTCTGTTTAATGACTCATGTAACTCACTAATTACTCAAATTGTGTGGCATGTTGAGAATTTGCTATTAAAGATCTAACTAGAAACCAGAATATAAGGATGGACTCATTTGACATGTAGCAGTAAGAAACCACCTTACAACCATTTAGAACCCTCTCTCTCCTCTGTCAGCTCAACATGCAACTCCCATGAACAGAGCTGCCATGCTGCCTCGGCAGCAGCAGGGTCAAAACTGCTGGGTGCAGACTTTTGTTTCTCTTCCCTTGAGAAAACTGGACAAGCATGAACAGAGCTTCTTCACTGAAAACTTTTCACAGTGAGCACATTCAGCTGAACTGCTGAACCCTCAAGAACTGAACATGCATACTCCACTCCAAGGCAGATAGCACAGAGCTTGTGTGTGTCCTCTGGTATCATAAAGCAATGACACAGAAGAACACACTTCATAAAAACTCATGTTATCTATTTCTCTGAACACTACAACAAATGGCTCCTGAAGACAAAAAAAGCTGATGACGTGTAACTTTGGCGGCCTTTTAAGTGCACGAGAGCTCTGCATGTGACGTCATGGACTGCCGTCTGCCAAAAGATGGGCGTGTGTATACACATGCTCAGATACCGGTCACTCTGAGGGCATTCCCCATAGCATCAACACCAAGACGCAATGTCGAAGTTCTACTTTGAAAGGGAACCACCATCCCTACTTATTAAAGGTGCAGTAATATAAAACTTACCTTTATGAAACTGGGGAAGTGGTTATGAAGAATTGCAAATTATACACTACTGTTCAAAAGTTTGAGTTTTTTTTTTTTTTTTTTTTTTTTTTTTAAAGAAGTCTCTTATGCTGCATTTATTTGACCCCAAACTTTTGAACGGTAGTGTGGCAAGCAGTGCAGGGCTGAGAGCCATGGGAATTGGCCAAGTATCTGGTGAGCCACACCAGTCTTGAGTTCCATGGAGGAGCTCTGGAAGGATAAAAGGATGAGTGACGACAGTGAAGGAGGAGAGAGGACCAGGCCTGGACTTTGTTGTTGTTTTTTTATGTTTATTTGTGACAGTCGTCCGTGAGGGGCTGCCGCTTTGCTTTCATTTTATTGTTTGTTTATTTTGTGATTAAACTTTATGTTGATGGTTCGCTGTTTCCGCCTCCTTCTTCCTGAGACTTTAACTTTGTTATATGAGGAAAATGAATGGCTACAAAAGTGTAAAAATTTCTAATTTGTTACAAACTGCATTAAGTTAAATTATTTTAACCAACCCACATGAATTCCCTGCTCCTATAATTAGCTTATCAAACAATTTAGCTAATGAAATTATAGTGTTATCAGCTACCAGTAAAAAAGTTTTAACACTTATCATGTTTAAATCCATTCTGCTGAGTAATGCACATTTCCATCCGGAGTCAGTGCACAAAATGCACAAAAAAGCAGAAATTTAGAATTTAAATTCTGAACTGGAGAAATGTGGTGTTGGCACTTTTAGCCTGGTTGAGGCTATACAGTTGATAGGGAATCTAATTTTAAAAACATGCAAATGCTTTCTCGTCCCTTCCGACATCTTCCCTTGTAACTAGTCATGTCCTTCCGCATTTCACCTCACACGGACTGACCCCAAAATTTTGGCAGTGTGTGTTGACAGAATGGGTGTATGATAGCTGGGTTCTGGGCTGTCATCCAGAGGTATTCTCTTATTAATTAAAGTGGCTGGTAGCTGTGCCGTCACCCTGACACTCACACACTCACACACTCACACACACACACACACACACACACACACACACACACACACCTTGCACCCTGTATGAACAACTGTACACCGCTGTTCCCATAGACTACAGGACAGTGTCCTAAATGGGGTAATGAGAGGTTGTTTTTCATGTGAAGCAGTAAATTCTCTCATCATTTGCACATCACTACTGTAGGAACGGATGTCACACGGGATGTAAATCTGAAATACGACATGTCAGAAGCTGAAGTGAGCTAATCAGTAGATTTTAATTTGATAAAATTTCTTGCTAAATTAGCATATGATTTGCAAGTGTAGCATAATGGAATGTTCCATGCTTAAAGGGGACCTAGCATACATTTCTGCGTTATTATTGTTTTCCTGATGTCCACTTATAAAGTGTTTTTTTTTTTTTTTTCCCCACCAAAAACGGTTTATTTTGATAATTTCCAACCATTTTCCTGCTGCTTATATTTAAAAAGAGATAGGCAAGGCCAGACAAACTGTAACAAGTATCCACTGGAGGTGAGCTTAAAGAATTCAAATGCAATTTATTTAATCCAAACATGAACCAAATACCAGATAAACAAAGACTTGACTTGAACTTGACCATGAAACATAGACAGAAATTCACCAACAGTAAGTTACACTAAACAAAGCTAGACCAAGGTCAATGAAAATATGAGGACTATATATACTAACAGACTAATGAGCTAACAAGACACACCTGATAACAATGAGACAAGGAACCAATTACATAACTGAACTAAGAAACCACATGACTAAATCAATCAATGACAACATGACACATTTACAAGGGGAGCACATGGCAAGATCACATGAGGGAACAGGGAATCATGTGACCGAAAACATGACTATGTAAAAGACAAAATAAAAAACATGAAAACAAAGAACACCCAAAACCAACAATGACATATCAGCCATGACAGCTGGAAGCTCTGGTGTTGCAGCCATCTTGGCTAATGACTCAGGTGTGACGGCCATCTTGGCTGATGACTCAGACGTGGCAGGCATGATGTGAACAGCCTTTGGCTTGGCAGACATGATGTAAATAGGCTCTGGCTTAGCAGACATGACGTGAACAGGCTCTTGCTTAACAGACATGATGTGAACAGGCTCTGGCTTAGCAGACATGACGTGAACAGGCTCTGGCTTAACAGACATGACGTGAACAGGCTCTGGCTTAGCAGGCATGACGTGAACAGGCTCTGGCTTGACAGGCATGACGTAAACAGGCTCTGGCTTGGCTGACATAATGTGAACATGCCCTGACGTGGCAGGCATGACGTGAACAGGCTCTGGCTTTGCAGGCATGACGTGAATAACTCCTGACATGTAAAGTAGGGGTATGGAAACACTCTGGTGTGGCAGCCATGACGTGATGAGACTTTGGCATGGCAGACATGATGGCTGAGGGCTCTGGCGTCATAGTTACTGTTGGGTTGCGGGGCTCCTCATCCGCAAAACCCACAGTAAGTGATGAGCCACATAACAACAAGGCATAGTCTATGTATCCTGCCAGGGACCAGTGTATCTTTCCCCCAGGAAGCCAGGAACAAATGGGTTCATTTAATTCATAACGAAAAATGTCCATTAGTGCCACATCATTAAAGTCCACAAAAATCCTCCACATACTCCTCAATGGGGCGAATGCCCTGACAAAGATGCAAAAGGCGAACTACTGGGTTCATGGTAGTGATGTTACATATGACACTAAAGCTTCAAAGCGTGTATCAAGCATGCAGCACGAGACCTGAAGATGCCATGTCATGACCCAAAAGGACATCCAGAGCCTAAATCCAGGAGTCCGAGCATCAGAAGCATGACGAATGGAGATATGCTTCTAACTATCTGTCCATGTGTGGAAGATTACTAATTTTGTCTATTTTTCTTAGCCAATCAGACTTGTTTAATCTAAGTAATGACATAGTTAGTAGACTCTGTAAGAGTATAATTGTTGTGGAAATGTGAATGTATGCAGAGCGGCCTACAAACTCCTTGTGAGACTTGAAGCTGGGCTCTGCTGATGAAACTGCAAACTATTCTTCAGTAAAATTTTCTTCAATTTATTATTTTTTTTAAACTCTGACTCCGAGTCTTCATTCATCATAGCTGGTTGAGGGTCCTAAAACTGTTATCCCCAACAATATACTATTTAAATACCAAATAAGTGGGGTCTACATTTTTATTAGTTCTATTTAGATAAACATGACACAATATAACATCACGACTACATGAAAAGAGCTTTTACTGTCATAAAAATACAGATTTGTGAGTGTTAGTGGAACTGAAGATTTCTGAATAAACACGAAACACACGTGATTGTTGTTATGCAGAGAATCCGGCCAATCATGAAACAGCTGTGTTGCCATCAGAGCTTGTGCAGCCGCTCTGAAGAAGCAATGAAGTCAAACAAGCCTATTCACAAGGGGAGCCAGAGATTGTTTTTTATAGGGAGATGAGAGGGTCTGTATCTCTTACCATTGGAGAAAGCGTAACGGCTAACTTAATCATGTGCGGCACCTCTCAGCCTATCGTGTAATGGTAGTGACATCAGTGCCCGCCATTAAAAACTCCTTCCCTATGTACCGTCACAGCCAGAACCTTAACATTAGCCGTTATGCTTTTTTGGTTAAAGGTTGCAGGCTTGCCTTCCAGTGGCTTTTACACAACATCTATTGTTCTATCTGTTAAACAGTAATGTGGCACATTTGCTGTTGGTAATGCCCTAAATAAGTCCTACCTGTCAGAACATTCCCTAGTCTGCCTTCTCTTAAAAAAAAATAAAAAAAATAAAAAATTATCAAGCTAAAATCTACATATAGTTCCCGACAAAAGTATTGTTTAGTGTAAAACATGCTGAAGATTAGCGAACAGGCTGTCGATTAATTAAATGATTAGCTATTTCACCACAAAAGCTGTTTAATCAGCATAGTGAAGCCTCTCATCCACTGACATCCATTCAAAAAACGGCCTCTAGTCTCCTTCCCTGCGTTCCGCCAGAGGCGGAGCGTTAGCATTAGCTGTTATGCTTTTTTGGCTAAAGGTTGCAGGCTTGCCTTCCAGTGGCTTTGGGGGAGCACATGGCAAGATCACATGAGGGAACAGGAAATCACATGACAGGAACCATGACTATGAAAAAGACAAAATAAAAGACATGAAAACAAAGAACACCCAAAACCAGTGACACATATGTAATCGTGAAGCTTGTTTCTGCCACAAAATGTAAATAAAAATGGCAATTGCAAGTTTATATCTCACAATTCTGATAAGGTCTGTTTTTTCTCTTTATATCTTTTGTATTTTATATATTTTCTTTTATATCTCATTTGCCAGTTATAAAGTCAGAATTGTGAGATATGAAATGACAATTCTGATAAATAAAATCACAAATCTGATAATGTCAGAAATGCAATTCTGAGTTTAATTGCTGTGAAGTTGATTCAGTTGCAATTCTGAATTTATATCTCACAATTCTAATTTCATAACTCGCAATTGTGAGTTTATATCTTAAAGGGGACCTATTATGCCCAGTTTCACAAGATGTAATATTGCTCAACAACAACAAAGCTGGAGAATCTCAGAACGTTGTTCAGTCTTACATTGTTCAAACTGGAGTCAAACACTGATGGAGAGATTCAGGATGAAGTTACAACATTTAGAATGCAATTGGACGTTTCTGAATGGTTAGTGGAATTTATGTAAATGTATGTAGTTGCTGTGAAGTTGATTCAGCTCATCGACTAGCATGTGCCGTCATATTAATCTTTTGTGCAAATCCAGCATTGAATTGACCCTCGTATGTGAAGCAGTCTGGCATATTTCTGTCAAACACAACTTCTGCTTGTGCTAGCATAAAGAAAAAAAGAGTGTATGGAGGCTAAGGGAAAGCACACAAAGTGGAGCTGCCTGAATCTTAGTAACACATTGCATTACTTAAAAATTTGGTATCGCTTCCTCATTCAGGAACAACTTTGAAGCAAATCCTGCTTTGTACTGTCCAAAGTTGAGAAAGCACTATGGCTTGTAGTGATTAGCAAACACAAGCAGGTTTTTGCTTACTGTTTTGGGTAGGGGTGTAACAATATGCTCAGGTCATGATACGGTATGTATCTCGATACTGAGTTCACTATACGATACGTATCACGATATTTTCAACAAAATGAAACTGAAATTCAAATAAGATTTATTTAAAAAACATTAACAAATTTCAATATTTTTCCTTGTTGTACATACAAGATCACATTTCAAGGTTTAATAAAAACCTTCTGTATTCAAATTAACAGCTGAATAGGTCTGTCTGTCACTGAAAAAATAGTTAAATTTAACATGAACTTAGAATTAAGAATCCTAAGGGACCATTCACATATCGCGTCTAAAAACATGTGGAAGGCGCGGCCGCACCGCTTCTCCTTCTTTCCAAAGCGCTTGCGCTACCGTGGCGTTGGTCGTTGCTATGCGACCATGAACTGCGCTTTCCAAGAGTAAGTTTCAGCAAAGGATAAATTGATTTCTAGCCTTTGCATTACCTTTACTACTAGATATATTTATGGAGATAAGATATAAAAACCACCCTGTACAGCTATGATCAGCTGTTCAGCTGAGATTTTGATGTTTTGTTGTGGAAAGGCCATAGCTGATCGGTTGGTTCTTGTCACATGGCCTGCGTTGCGCTTGCGCCATTCTGAAAAGTTAAGAATTTTTCATCTTGATGCCCCTGGAAAACACACCACATGCGCGTCGCGACTGTGTTGCTTCCTTTATGAGCGCATTATGGCTACATTTAAAACATAACTGACTTGCACGTGGAAAATACGCAATATGTGAACGGCACCACAGAACTTCTTAAAGCAAAACATCGTAAGCATATTTTGCTTTTCTGTGAGCACAGCTGTTGCTGTGGCACTGCGGTGAAAGAAAGCCACGACTTTTCTCACGCGACCAAGCAAGAGACTGACGCGAGAAACGTTTAATCCTGCTTGCAAGATTCGATGTGAGCGCAAAACACTTACTGAACTACAGAGATGATTGAGACACACCCTAAATATGCGGTGACAACCCGTCTTCTCTCACTGCCACCTCCATGTTGCAGAGTAGGTCACATCGGCAGCTCAACCAAAATTTGTTGTTTTATCATCATCATCACCAACAACATCATATATCTACCTGATATATGACCTTATTGTGCTCATACCTGACTTAAGTTCAAGTTTCACATTAAATGTGAAACAATCAGCCAGTTCCTCAGCCCTGCCTCCGCTGGTTCTCTTCAGCCCCATGGAATTCCAAGTCATCCGCTGCACTCCATCTCTCCACCCCTTTGGCTCCCTGTGGCCTTGCCTTCCTTCTGGCTCCACCTCAGTCCTCAGTTCCACCAGCTGCGCCTTAGTCCTCAGGCACCTTGGCTCCACCTTGGACACTCGTCACTGTGGCTCCTCTTCAGGTCTCTAGAACCATCGGTGTCACCCAGTCCCATCTGTTCTTCTTGTGTAACCAGGACTCCAAACAGGATTCTAATATCTAAAGGAAAATAGACTACAAACAAACAGCAGTCTCTGTTGGCACTGTATCCTCTAGCCATCTCTCTCTCTCTATGACAAACAATTGAATGTATGGCCAAAAAAAAAAAAAAAAAAAAATCTATCTGCCATACATTTTTTTCATTCTCAGATGTAGGAAATTTCCTCTCTAAATTCCCATCTGGTATCTATAAGGAAAGCCGTCCGGCCAAATTGGGCCTGTATCTTTCAGGATCAGGCGAATGAGTTTTCTTGCTACTAGCTTCCACAGACAATTGTTGAAGTGTCTGAATAATCCATTTCCCCTAATATCAGATAAACTGGGGACAATCAGTCACTCCCTTAGATGCAATCTCTGTAATACTTTAGCAAAAGGAGGGGGCTGATTATTTGTGTTGCCTCTGATCATCGCTGACTCCAAAATCGACGACCAACCTGGCATCCGTAATACAGATAGTAGCGATAACATACACAGGATAAAAGGCTTTCTGTCACTGCCATGCAAATAGTTGGAAGGCGATATGGCACATCGGCTACTTCATCCAAAAAGCAATTACACCCACTTGTGAGGAGAAACAGAACAGGTGGTTCAGAATACAGTGATCTTAGGGTTGAAATATGAAACCATTTGTGAATGTAGTTCTCTCACTGTAAAGTTACATGTTGTTATATATTCAATACTTATCACATATTTGTTAGTGGTGCTTGCTAAGTCAAGCATCATTATTACAATTGCATGGGCAACTCATCACGTTGTTTGTGTTTACAGACAGAGAGGTGCGTTCACTGTCTTTGAAGAAATCAGATTAGCAACCAGAATATCACAGGGCCTTAAAGGGTTAGTTCACCCAAAAATGAAAATTACCCCATCATTTACTCACTTTTAAGCCATTCTAGGTGTATATGACTCTTTTCTTTCAGTCAAACACAATCAGAGTTATATTATAAAATTACCCAGCTCTTCCAAGCTTTATAATGGAAGTGTATGGTACCCTATATTTTGAAGTCTAAAAACATCCAGCCATTATAAAAGTAATCCACACGGCTCCAGGGGGTTAATAAAGGCCTTCTGAAGCTAAGCGATGCGTATTTATAAAAAAAAAAAATCCTTATTTTTAACTTTATAAACAATAATGATGTGCTTCTAGTAACAGCCGTATGCAAGCGAGTTCCGGCAGAAGAGTGACCTCTGACCCAACATATGACATAGGATGTAGGAGTAGCATAAGCTCAGGTGAGAGTAGACACTCTCGAGGTTCAAACAAATAGGGCTGGGAAACAAACTTGATGACATTTCTCTTTAAAAATTCTTCTTTGTGACCGATGTTTTGTTTTGCTCTGTCCTCTGGGCTTCCACATTCATCAATACGTCATGCGTCGGGTCAGAGGTTACTCTTCTGCATTACTGGAAGCCAGTTATTATATTTTAAAAATATCTAAATATGGATATTTCTTACAAAAACACGTCACTTCACTTCAGAAAGCCTTCATTAACCCCTGGAGCTGCATGGGTTACTTTTATGATGGCTGGATGCACTTTCTAGGGCTTTGAAATATAGGGTACCATTCACTCTCATTATAAAGCTTGGAAGAACCAGGATATTTTTTAATATAACTCCAACTGTGTTTGGCTAAAAGAAGAAAGTCATTTACACCTATAGGATGGCTTAGAGGTGAGTAAATTATAAGGTAATTTTCATTTTTGGGTGAACTAACTCTTTAAATAGGCTTTTGACTTCAACCAGCAAGTAACCACATAGCAATGGTGAGTTTTGCATGGGCAAACGGGTACGTATTGTAGGCTTTTGTCTATCTTATTTGATGATTTGATAGAAGAACAGGATGTTTCAGTATTTATCTTTCACTTTGTCTCTTTTTTTCTCTTTCAACCGCTCGGTCTGACAGTGGAAAGCGGATTTGTATATTTTGTATATCTTTGTTTATTTATTTATTTATTTATTATAATTATATTATAAATAAATATTCTTTGTATATTTATTTATGAACTCTCCTAGTTTGATTTAGTTTTAACATCATAAGCTGAACACAATCTTTCCGTTACTTTTCAAATGTTTTAAAATAATTGATCATCCGAGTGGTTCAGCGGGCAGTATTTAAAGACATGGTGGGCTGTATGCAGCCCGCAGACTGCCAGTTGCCCATCCCTGCTATCGAGCTTCTGCAACTTAAACTTTCTCACAAACGCAGAAAATGTAAGGGTAAAGAGGCCGATCCCACTGAGTGTGTGGACTGGGTATTTTTTCTTTTGATGTGAAGAACTGGGACAGCAATGCAGAACTGGCCCAGATGTAATGTCTATGCATGCTTGAGAAAATGCAAGTTGGCATAACTGTGTTCATGTACGGGCGAGAGCAACTCAAGAGATTTCTTTATTTGGGTTGAGCTGAGAGATATCAAAAATGGATATCAAACCCCTTTTGCTCAAGTCAGGGGAGATCAAGACAGTCAGTGAAATTAGCATTGGCACTTTTAATGTGTATACCGGGTTTTCCGCATTGGTATTGAAAAGCATTAAAAGTGAATTATTTGAAAATTAAGACAATAAAAGGCTTTAAAATCATAAAATGTAATTATTTTTATTTTTTAGATAGTTTAGAAGAAAAAAATATTTTAACAATTTATTTTGAATATAGCCTTCATCATAAAATATAATATAGGAGGAAAGTTTGAGTGGACAAAGACTCTCCAAGGATCACAGCTGGAGAATTGCAGAGATTAGTTGAGTCTTGAGTCTCAGAAAGCCAAAAAAAAAAAAAAAAAAAAAAAAAAAGATCAAACAGCACCTACATCCCCACAAGTTGTTCGGGAGGGTTTCAAGAAAAATCCTCTGCACTCATCCAGAAACAATCTCCAGCAATGCAGTGAAGTTTGCTCTATGAAAGACATTGACAAAGACGAAAACTAAGGACATTAATCTATAATTTTATTTTATTTTAGTTAGTTTTGCCAAACACACATTACAGTTTTGGTTATCGTTTTTTTGTAATGCCTCGTTTTTATTTTTATTTCAGTTAACGACGATGTTTTTTCCCACCTAGTTTTCATTTTTTCGTTCGTTTTCGTTAACGATTATAACCTTACTCACCTTTCTGACAACGTTAAGTCGTCTCACCCGACAACCGCAACAATCTCCTTCTAGTGCCGCTCACGCAGGGTCAGCTCAGGTGCCGGTCGTGTGCAGCGCTGCAGCCACGTAAACAGAGTTTGCCCTTCCCCTACTGACTTTCACTTTCGGACAGGTGCCCGAATATGGAAGTGAATGAGGCTTTGCGATTTTTATTTTTTTTTTTAATCTAGGCCTACGTGAAATTCTGCATCCATTGTACGATTTTTTTATTTAGTTTTTAACACCTCGGAAGGGCAACGTGAGTCGAGAAGGGCATATCAGAATCAGAATCAGAATCAGAAAGAGCTTTATTGCCAGGTATGTTGTTTACACATACTAGGAATTTGTTTTAGTGACAGAAGCTCCACAGTGCAACAGAGTAACAGCGACAAGACAAGACACATAATAAAAAGAATAAAATAATAATATACAAATTTACAAGATAGACAAAGTGCAAAAAAAGCAAAAGACAATATATATTATAGACAATTGTATGTACAATTATGTGTGCAAATTGAGATATAAATAAGTGTTTTAAGTAAATAATATGTAATAGTGTTGTGTGTTCCGTGTTTGTCAAGTGTTCATGAGATGGATTGCTTGAGGGAAGAAACTGTTCCTGTGTCTGGTCGTTCTGGTGCTCAGGGCTCTGTAGCGTCGACCGGATGGCAACAGTTCAAAGAGGGAGTGTGCTGGATGTGAGGGGTCCAGAGTGATCTTCTTTGCCCTTTTTCTCACTCTGGATAAGTACAGTTCTTGGAGAGTGGGAGGGTTGTGCCAATGATTCGCTCAGCAGACCGGACTACCCTCTGTAGTCTTCTGAGGTCAGATTTGGTAGCTGAGCTGAACCAGACGGTAATTGAAGTGCAGAGGATGGATTCAATGATGGCAGAGTAGAACTGTTTCAGCAGCTCCTGTGGTAGGTTGAACTTCCTCAGCTGGCGAAGGAAGTACAACCTCTGCTGGGCCTTTTTCACAATGGACTCGATGTGGTTGTCCCACTTCAGGTCCTGGGAGATGGTGGTGCCCAGGAACCTGAATGACTCCACTGCAGTCACAGTGCTGTTCATGATGGTGAGTGGGGGGAGAGCAGGTGGGTTTTTCCTGAAGTCCACGATCATCTCCACTGTCTTGAGCGTGTTGAGCTCCAGGTTGTTAAGACTGCACCAGACAGCCAGCTGTTCAACCTCCAGTCTGTAAGCAGACTCGTCACCGTCCTGGATGAGGCCGATCAGTGTGGTGTCATCCGCAAACTTCAGGAGCTTGACAGAGGGGTCTTTAGAGGTGCAGTCGTTGGTGTAGAGGGAGAAGAGCAGTGGGGAGAGCACACAGCCCTGAGGGGCGCCGGTGCTGATGGTGAGGGTGCTGGATGAGAATTTCCCCAGCCTCACTAGCTGCTGCCTGTCTGTCAGGAAGCTGGTGATCCACTGACAGACAGAGGTGGGCACGGAGAGCTGAGTTAGTTTAGGCTGGAGGAGTGATGGGACAATGGTGTTAAAAGCAGAGCTGAAGTCCACAAACAGGATCCTCACATAAGACCCTGGTCTGTCCAGATGCTGGAGAACATAATGCAGTCCCATATTGACTGCATCATCCACAGACCTGTTTGCTCGGTAAGCAAACTGCAGGGGGTCCAGTAAGGGTCCAGTGATGTCCTTCAGAAAAGCCAGAACCAGTCTTTCAAATGACTTCATGGCCACAGACGTTAGAGCCACAGGTCTGTAGTCATTTAGTCCAGTAATTTTGGGTTTCTTTGGGACGGGGATGATGGTGGAGCGTTTGAAGCATGAGGGGACTTCGCACAGCTCCAGTGATCTGTTGAAGATCTGTGTGAAGATGGGGGCCAGCTGGTCAGCGCAGGTTTTCAGACAGGCTGGTGAAACGCTGTCTGGGCCTGGTGCCTTTCTTCTCTTGTTCTTTCTGAAGACCTGGCGCACGTCATCTTCACTGAACTGAATTGCAGGTGTGGGGGAGAGTGGGGTTGATGGAGGTGTGAATGGTGATTTTTCAAACCTGCAATAAAACCCATTCAGATCGTCTGCCAGTCGTTGATTCTCCACAGAGCTGGGGGATGGTGTCTTGTAGTTGGTAATGTCTTTCAGACCTTTCCACACTGAAGCTGTGTCATTAGAAGAGAACTGATTCCGAAGTTTATCAGAATAATTCCTCTTTGCCACTCTGATCTCCTTTTCCAGTGTGTATTTGGCCTGTTTGTACAAGACTCTGTCCCCTTTTCTGCGAGCATCTTCTTTGGCCTGACGGAGCTGGCTGAGTTTTGCAGTGAACCAGGGTTTGTCATTGTTGTAAGATAAATGAGTCTTTGTAGGAATGCACAGATCCTCACAGAAACTGATATATGATGTAACAGTCTCTGTGAGCTCGTCCAGATCGGTGGCAGCAACTTCAAAAACACTCCAATCAGTCCATTCGAAACAGGCTTGTAAAGCCCGCTCTGTTTCGGTGGTCCATCTCTTTACAGTCTTTGCTACAGGTTTAGCTGATTTCAGTTTCTGCCTGTAGGTTGGTATGAGATGAATTAAACAGTGATCAGAGAGCCCCAAAGCTGCCCGTGGGACAGAGTGATATGCATCCTTTATTGCTGTGTAACAATGGTCGAGTATATTACTGTCTCTGGTGGGACAAGTAACATGCTGTCTGTATTTGGGCAGTTCACGTGAGAGAATCGCTTTATTAAAGTCCCGAGAATGATAAGAACAGAGTCCGGGTGTTGTTGCTCGCTCTCTGTGATCATATCAGCGAGTAACTGTAAAGCCGAGCTCACGTGCGCTTGCGGAGGAATGTAGACGCTCACCAGAATGAACGAGCAAAACTCCCGCGGCGAATAGAACGGTTTGCAGTTAATGAAGAGTGTTTCAAGATCTGGACAGCACATCTTCTTTAACACCGTTACATCTGAACACCACCTTTCGTTGATGTAAAAGCACGTCCCGCCGCCGCGCGATTTCCCCGTTGATTCAGCGTTGCGATCTGATCTAAACAGCTGAAAGCCCGGCAGACATAACACGCTGTCCGGAATGGCGTCGTTCAGCCAGGTTTCCGTGAAGCACAGAGCAGCCGAATTCGAGAAATCCTTATTTGTCCGGGAGAGCAGAAGGAGTTCGTCCGTTTTGTTGGGCAGAGAGCGGAGATTCGCCAGATGGATGCTAGGCAGCGGCGTTCTTAATCCGCGCTGTCTGAGCTTCACGAGGGCGCCGGCGCGCTTTCCCCGTCTGCGCGTCCTGAAGCGTCTAAACAGCGCTGCCGCTCCGCCGACTACAACATTCAACAAAACGTCTGAATAATCGAAATCCGGTAAAAGATTTTGTGGTGTGAACTGCCGAATGTTCAGCAGTTCATCCCTGGTAAAACTGATGGTGTTTGAAAAACAGAAAACAGGAAAAACTAACAAAAACAGAACAAACACTGAAGAGCTAAGCACTGTGGCTGCCATGCGCGGCGCCATCTTGATCTTCACATGGGCATATGGGCACTTCATATGGGCAGTTGCCCGGGCAACCTGAGCAACCCCCTTGTGCACGTCCCTGACAATGATTAAAACCAAAGTATATAGTTCTGATTGCAGCAAAGCATTCTTGAGCTTCACAAAATAGAAAGTGGCTGTAAGAAAATAGCTAAAGCATTAAAATCCCCATTTCCACTATCAGGGCAATAATTAAGAAGTTCGAATCAACTAAAGATGTTATAAATCTGTCTGGAAGAGGACGTGTGTCTAAATCATCCTAATACGCGGTGAGGAGGAAAGTTTGAGTGGACAAAGACTCTCCAAGGATCACAGCAGGATAATTGCAGAGATTAGTTGAGTCTTGAGTCTCAGAAAGCCTAAAAAAAAAAGATTAAACAACACTTACATCCCCACAAGTTGTTCGGGAGGGTTTCAAGAAAAATCCTCTGCTCTCATCCAGAAACAATCTCCAGTATATTAAGTTGTCAGACATGATTGGAACTTCAAACGGGACCGGCTTCTATGGTCAGATGAAACTAAAAAAAGAGCTTTTTGCCAGCAAACCCACCAGATGGATTTGGTGCACACATGGATAAAAAGAACCCCATGCCCACGGTTAAATATACTGCCGGATCTTTAATGTTGTGGGCCTATTTTTCTGATGGAGGTCCTGGACATCTTGTTAAGATACATGGTATCATGGATTCTATCAAATACTAACAGATAAAAATATCAAAACCTGAATACTTCTGCTAGAAATCCAATAATGGGCCGTGATTGGATCTTCCATCGGGACAATGATCCACAACAAACATCAAAACCAACACAAAAAAGTGTCACTGAGCACAAAATGAAGCTTCTGCCATGGCCATCCAAATCCCCTGACCTGAACCCCAAAGAAAATGAGTGGAGTGAACTGAAGAGAGGAAGCACCAACATGGATCTGGAATCTGAAGGTTCTGGAGAGATTCTGCATGAAGGAATTGTCTCTGATCTCTTGTCAGGTGTTCTCCAAACTCATCAGGCATTATAGGTGAAGACTCAGAGCTGTTATCTTGGCAAAAGGAGGTTGAAAAAAATATTGAATAAAAGGGTGCCAATAATTGTGGTCAATATGTTTTGGAGAAAAACGTTTTTTTCATAATGTGATTTTCCCCCCACTTTCAATTCTTTTCCTTCAATGAAAGGTTATATTTTTGCTATTTTTTTTTTTTAAATTAAAGATCAAAAGGATAAACAATGCAGATTTATTTTTATAGTCATCTTTGATCATATTTACCAAGGGTGCCAATAATTTCGACCACCACTGTATAAGTGTATGTTTCCTCAGTAACACAAAAGTACTGTTTGCATTTTCCCTGCATTTAGAGCTGCAGTTTGTTTACAAACTCATGTGAAATATCACTGTAAAAATATTTAGTATGTAAAAGCGACAAGAGCAGTTTCTATAGACATATTTCATATAATCTATTGCTCTAAACATTAACCAGCAATGTGTATGCACACATATTGCATCATGTCTTCTTCAAATGAAATATATGCAAATACTGTGCTCAGCGTAAATGAGTACACCCCCTTTGAAAAGTAACATTTTAAACAATATCTCAATGAAAACAAAAACAATTTCCAAAATGTTGACAAAACTAAGTTTTATATAACATCTGTTTAACTCATAACATGAAAGTAAGGTTAATAATATAACTTAGAAAACAAAATTTTCAGTTTTACTCAAATTAGAGTGATGCAAAAATGAGTACACCCTACTGAAAGTCTCTGGAGCAAAGCTAAATTTCAGAATTGTAAGAATTCCACCACAGGTGAGTCCAATTGTTCATTACACAATTATTCATTACACACTCGGAGACCCTCTCCCCGGACAACACGCCAAATACATTTACCAATTAATTTATCTGACTTATTTGTAAGTGTGAACTCATGAAAAGGGTGTTAAAACCCCTTCACATTTAATGCTGTCAGCAATGGCACCACATGGAAAAGAAATGTCACAAGACCTGAGGAAAAAAAAAATATATATATTTTTTTAAAACCAGAATGGTGAAGGCTACAAGAAGATCAGCAAAGCTTTACTTATCAGTCAGAATACTGTAGCAAAAATGGTACAAAATTTTAAAAAAGACGGAAATGCAACCATCTCACAGAGACGTCCAGGTCATCCATGGAAGTTAACACCTCGACAGGAGCGTCTTCTGATGAGAAGAGTTGAAGAAAATTGGCATGTAAGTTCACTGCAGCTATCTAAAGAAGTTGAAAGCCAAACTATTTCCCGTGACACAATATGGCGTACACTGCAGAGGAATGGCATGCATGGGTGCCGTCCATGAAAGAAGCCATTTGTTAACATTAGTTAACTACATTATTTAACATAAACTTACAATGAAAAATACTTTTATTTATCTTAGTTAATGTTATACGCACCCATACGCACTGCAAACAGAGTATGTGAAAAGTCATTATTCTCTGGAAATGAAGATGATGCTGAGCTTCCCACTGTAATGGTGTTTGCTCATGCTGAATCAGATTCAGAGTTGACAGCCATGCTTTCCTGTGTTGCTGTGTGCTCAGTCTCATTCTGAGCTTTCGTGGCTGGTGTCAGGGGGCGTAATGCGACACACCTTGCCCTGCCCTGCGCCTTTTTTCCCAGATGTGCATGGAAAACTTGGCCGTATGGAGGCAAATTGGTGCCAAAATATGGAATGCCAAAAGTATGCCCTGCATACAAGGCCAAGGCACTCTTAATGCACGAGGGTAGTTCTAAGCCGAGGTTGAGCTGCGCATGAAGACTGACCATAATTAAAGTCACAGTGCTGGCCCTCAGCCAGATGATATCCACTTTGGTGGTCCAGAAGTGCCCCCTGGCTAAACCTTGCAGAGGTGCGAGATGTCATCCCTCTGAAGGAGGAAACAGAGACGTCATGTCCCATCACCATAGTTGCTGTACCACCGCTGAGGGGCTCGGCCCCTTAGCGAAAACCTGAATATATATTGCATCTGCTGCCTATTTATACCCACGCTGCAGGGAGTGGCAGTCAGATGCAAAACATCTCATGCCAGTGTGTATTGGCTTGTTTAGTTACACTCGAAGTAGATTGGTCTCTCTAGCGAGATTCCCAATTCGTCGGTTCACTCGGCGGACATGTCCATTCCCCCTTTCAGGGAACGAGGGTGACATATGTAACCGAGACGTTTTCTTTACATTAGCATTGTTTTGGACTGACTGAATGAATTTGCTTTGTGGATCATTGAACTGAAAACTTTCCCGAAGTATAGTGGTTTATAATAATCTGATCGCAAACAGAGAAGCAAAATCGGCTTATTAAAGGGTTAGAATAGAAATTTCAGCCTACCAGGGTTATAGGTGTTTGCACAATTGTAGATGCTCGGTGTGATAAACTCACGACTCCTAAGATCATCTAACTGTGTGACGTAAATTACGTTAATGTCGCAATTTCACATGCTTCAATAATTTATTTGCTTTCAATTATTCCACATAGAATTAATTGCACACGTTACAAAAGTTGTTTTAACACTTTACAACAAGGTTCCATTTGTTAACATTAGTTAACTAGTTAACATGACCTAATAATGAAAAACGCTTCTAAAACATTTATTAATGTACAGTGCCCTCCACAATTATTGGCACCCTTAGTAAATATGAGTAAAGACAGCTGTGAAAATACATCTACATTGTTTATCCTTTTGATCTTTCATTCAAAAAATTCACAAAATTCTATCATTTCATTGAAGTAAAACAATTGAAAATGGGGTGAAACTCACATTATGAAATAAATGTTTTTCTCCAATACACATTGGCCACGATTATTGGCACCCCTAGAAATTCTTATGAGTAAAATATCTCTGAAGTATATTCCCATTCATATTTATGTTTTTTAGCACACCAGGGTGACTAGGAGCATGAAATTGTCCAGCCATGACTGTTCCACAGGAGTAAACATGAGTAAACACAAGGCCAAATTCTCTTAATCATTCATCACAATGAGTAAAACCAAAGAATATAGTTCTGATGTGCAGCAAAAGATTGTTGAGCTTCACAAAATAGAAAGTGGCAGTATGAAAAAAGCGAACACATTGAAAATCCCCATTTTCACCATCAGAGCAATAATTAAGAAGTTCCAATCAACTAAAGATGTTACAAATCTGTCTGGAAGAGGATGTGTGTCTAAATCGTCCTAATGCAATGGTGAGGAGGAAAGTTTGAGTGGCCAAAGACTCTCCAAGGATCACAGCTGGAGAATTGCAGAGATTAAATGAGTCTTGAGTATCAGAAAGCATAAAAAAAAAAAAAAAAAAATCAAACAGCACCTACATCCCCAAAAGTTGTTCGGGAGGGTTTCAAGAAAAATCGTCTCAGGTTACAGATGTAACCCTGGTTCCCATTCAGTCGGTCACGTTCGACGTACGTCGGACAGACCGACGAATAGGAATCTCGCTAGAGAGGCCAATCTACTTCGAGTGTAACTAAACGAGCCAATGCACATTGGCATGCAATCATATGCATCAGCTGCTTGCCTCGCAGCGCGGGTTTATAATGAGCAGCAGGTGCGTTGCATCTTCAGCTTTTCGCTTCGGAGCCAAACTTCTGCAACAGTATGAAGAAAGCTACTGAAAGCACGAGTGTTGGAAAACGAGTCAGCTCTTCGAGACGTCTCTTTGTTGCGGTGCAGGCGGACAGCGCAGCAGCGGGGCCGATTTCTCCTTTGTTTTTCCTTTTGCCTTTTTATTTTGAGCAAGAAGCTGTAGTCAGCGTGAAGGCCGTTCTCACGGCTGGTGAAACGGTGCGCCTAGAGCGCAAAAAAGCTGTTGTTACAGCTGGTAAGAGAGCGCCTTCAGAGTGCACACGACAGGCTGCACATTTCCCTGTTTGTGTTGCAGCGGCTTTTCCCCTGCGTGCTTCAGCACCTAAAAGAGTCAGTCCTTGAAAGAGCTTACACAAGTAGTTCGCATCTTTTTAAAGATGTCGTTCTACTTGTGTGTTTCTGGATGCGGTCGTTACCTGGCGCCTCGGGATGGTCACCAACGCTGTATCGCGTGCTTGGGCTTAAGGCACGCTGAGGCGGCGTTTGTGGACGAGTCATGTACCCATTGTGGGAAGATGACCGTCACGGAGTTGCGGTCGAGACTCCACTTCCTGCAAAGGGGTGGAGTCCCGGTCCCAACGCCTCGTTCCAATCCTCCTCAGAGGGTTGCTTCGGGCGGCGGGGCTGGTGACTTGAGGATCACGGTGAGCGCGTTTCCTTCGGGGAACCAACCCCCTAGGAACCCTCACCCCTCTTGCGCTCCGCAGCCAGTAGAGCTGCCGGGGGAACGCGGTGGACCACCCCAGAGGTGTGTACCATCCGTATCCTTCGGAGCTCCCCAAGACGACCGGATGTCGATCGCTGCATCGGAGGGTGAGCCTGACGCTTCGTGCGATGTCCACCATGGTGGTCCAGGAATGCCATCTCTGGCTGTGTCTCGCGGACATGAGGGATACCGACAAGGTCAGGTTTCTTAATTCCCCCGTGTCCCAGACCGGCCTTTTCGGCGACGCGGTAGAGAACTTTGCCCAACAGTTCTCGGCTGTACAAAAGCAGTCAGAGGCCATCAGTCACATCCTGCCGAGGCGGTCAGCTGCTGCACCTCCACCGCCGGCGGACCCTCAGACTGCCCGTCGCCGAGGGCGCCCCCCTGCAGCCGCCCCCGCTCCCACGCCCCAGCAGCAGCAGCAGCCTCCATCCAAGCGGCGTCGTGGAGCCGGTCGCGGGCGGGGTGCCCAGCCCGTCCAGCCACCCCCTAAGAAGAAGGGTGGCAAGGCCAAGTCCAAGCGGCCCTAGGACGGGCGACCCGGAGATGGATGGGACTGCTCTTCAGGAGGTGGTGACCGCACCGCTCCTTCCCCCGGAGGAGGGCCGGGTGGAGAATCTTTTGTTTCCCCTTTTTGTTCCGCCCCCTTTTGTTTCCCCTTTTTGTCCCAAATTTTCAATAAAAGAGCAGTTTCCTCTATCTCCGGGTCCGAAGAGGGCTCGGAGAGCAGTGGGAGGGCTAGAACCTCACCACTCTCATCCACCTCTTCTGTCGCCAGCGGACAGCAGCGAGCAGCAGGTAGGCAAAACCTCGACTGCTCCCTCTGTCCACCCGTGGAAGCAGGTAAGTGTTGCAAAGCACACTGTGACCCCGCTTCGGGCCGCCTCACACAGAGAGCCTCCCGGGCCGCGTCCCTGCGTTCCACCTCGCTGCCCCGTGGCGGGTACGCCGGTGGTCCCCTTGGTGCCGCTTGCGCAGTCTCTGGGAGCCTGGCTAGCGCTCCCCAGTCCGTCTCGCTGGCTCTTTCGGACCATCAGGCTCGGCTATGCGATTCAGTTCGCCCGGCGCCCCCCCAAGTTCAGGGGCATCCTCTTCACTACAGTGAAAGATGCCGATGCCCCTGTTCTGCGTGCGGAGATCGCAGTCCTACTGGCGAAGGACGCGATAGAGCCGGTCCCTCCAGCCGATTTGAGGTCGGGGTTCTACAGCCCCTACTTCATTGTACCCAAGAAAAGCGGCGGGTTACGACCGATCTTGGACCTGCGAGTTTTGAATCGGTGCCTCCACAAGCTACCGTTCAAAATGCTCACGCAGAAACGCATTTTCGAGTGCATCCGTCCCCGAGATTGGTTTGCAGCGATCGACCTGAAGGACGCGTACTTCCATGTTTCGATTCTTCCGCGACACAGGCCATTCCTGAGATTCGCGTTCGAAGGTCGAGCATATCAGTACAGAGTCCTACCTTTCGGGCTGGCCCTGTCTCCCCACGTCTTCACGAAAGTCGTGGAGGGAGCCCTTGTTCCCATGAGAGAACAGGGTGTTCGCATTCTCAACTATCTAGACGACTGGCTCATTCTAGCACAGTCTCGGATCAGTTGTGCGAACACAGGGACTTGGTGCTCAGTCACCTCAGCCAGTTGGGGCTTCGGGTCAACTGGGAAAAGAGCAAACTCGCCCCAGTGCAGAGGATCTCTTTTCTCGGTATGGAGTTGGATTCGGTCGAACAGATAGCACGCCTCACAGAGGAACGTGCTCGGTCGGTGTTGAACTGCCTGAATACGTTCAACGGCAGGACAGCGGTCCCACTGAAGTTCTTTCAGAGGCTCCTGGGGCATATGGCGGCTGCAGCGGCTGTAACGCCGCTCTGTCTGCTTCATATGAGACCGCTTCAGCACTGGCTTCACGGCCGAGTCCCGAGATGGGCGTGGCAACGCGGCACGTTCCGGGTGCCAATCACTCAGGAGTGCCGCCTAACCTTCAGTCCGTGGTCGGACCCTTTGTTTCTCCGGGCAGGAGTGCCCCTAGAACAAGTGTCCCGGCATGCTGTGGTTTTCACAGATGCTTCTGCCAACGGCTGGGGTGCCACGTACAATGGGCATGCAGTGTCAGGGGTTTGGACGGGACCCCATCTGCATTGGCACATCAATTGCCTCAAGTTGCTGGCAGTACGCCTTGCTCTGAGCCGCCTCAAAGGCCTGCTTCGGGGCAAGCATGTACTGGTCCGTACGGACAACACTGCGACCGTTGCGTACATCAACCGTCAAGGTGGTCTACGCTCCCGTCGCATGTCGCAACTCGCCCGCCATCTCCTCCTGTGGAGTCGGAAGCATCTGAGGTCGCTTCGCGCCATTCATGTTCCCGGTATGCTCAACCGTGTGGCCGACGAGCTATCACGAGCTGTGCTGCCAGGAGAGTGGCGACTCCACCCCCAGGTGGTTCAGCTGATCTGGAGAGAGTTCGGAGAGGCTCAGGTAGACCTGTTTGCCTCACCAGAAACCTCCCACTGCCAGTTGTTTTACTCTCTGACCGGGGGAACACTCGGGACAGACGCACTGGCACACAGCTGGCCCGGGGCCTGCGCAAATATGCGTTTCCCCCAGTGAGCCTACTTGCACAGACCCTGTGCAAAGTCAGGGAGGACGAGGAGCAGGTCTTGTTAGTTGCGCCCTACTGGCCCAACCGGACCTGGTTCCCAGAACTCTCACTCCTCGCGACAGCCCCTCCCTGGCCCATCCCTCTGAGGAAAGACCTTCTTTCTCAGAGACGGGCACTCTTTGGCACCCGCGTCCAGACCTCTGGAAACTCCATGTCTGGTCCCTGGACGGGACACGGAGGTTCTAGGTGACTTACCCCCCGAGGTACTTAACACCATCACTTCGGCTCATGCACTGTCTACGATACGTGCTTATGCCTCGAAGTGGAACCTGTTCGTCGAGTGGTGCTCTTCTCGCCGAGAAGACCCCCGAAGATGCTCGATTGGTGTCATGCTTTCCTTCTTGCAGCAAGGGTTGGAGCGTAGGCTGTCCCCCTCCACCCTCAAAGTCCATTCGGCTGCTATCTCCGCTTACCACGACCACATAGATGGCAAATCTGTTGGTCAGCACGACCTGGTCGTCAGGTTCCTTAGGGGGGCGAGATGGTTAAATCCTCCTTGTCCCCCCTCCATACCCTCTTGGGACCTTACTCTGGTGCTCAGAGCACTCCAGATTGCTCCCTTTGAGCCTTTGCTGTCAGCAGACTTAAAGATTCTGTCTATGAAGACTTTGCTGCTGGTGGCATTGGCCTCCATCAAGAGGGTAGGGGACCTGCAGTCATTTTCGGTCGACGAATCGTGCCTAGAGTTCAGGCCGGGTGACAGCCACGTGGTACTGAGACCCCGGCCTGGCTATGTGCTCAAGGTTCCTACCACTCCCTTCAGGGATCAGGTGGTGAGCCTGCAAGCGCTGCCCTCGGAGGAGGCAGACCCAGCCCTGGCTTTGCTCTGTCCAGTTCGCGCCTTGCGACTGTACATAGACAGAACTCGAAGCTTCAGGACCTCAGACCAGCTCTTTGTCTGTTACGGAGGCCAGCAGAAGGGAAAGGCTGTCTCCAAGCAGAGGATGGCCCACTGGATAGTGGATGCCATCGACCTGGCTTACCAAGCTCAGGGCGTGCCCTGCCCGCTCAGGTTGCATGCTTACTCCACGAGAGGTGTAGCATCCTCCTGGGCGCTGGCTCGTGGCGCCTCGCTAACAGACATTTGTAGAGCTGCGGGCTGGGCGACACCTAACACGTTCGCTAGATACTATAGCCTTCGTGTCGAGCCGGTCTCCTCCCGTGTTCTCGCCACAGGTCAGAGGCACGGAGAGGCCCCGGCTTAGTGTCGGCTTGTTGCGATTCATGCGCTTCTATTCTCCAGAGAGTCCCTTCGGGCAGACCCTGTTGAGTCCTCCGGTTACCCCTCGGCAGCCGACGTGGCGGAGCGTCTGGCGCCAGGCCTATATTCCGTTGGATCCTTGAGAACCGGATTTAGGCTGGGTTCCATATGTGTGACCCTACGGGGATCCCATATGGGTTTTTCCACGGTTGCTCCTAAACGAAGCCCGTGTCTTTCCCTCTGGGAGAACCCATCTCTCATCGAGTGGAGTCACCCCAGTTCTTCCATATGTTGTACAACCTCCAAGGTTAGTCCATATGTTCTTATCCATATAACTCCTTCGGGGAAGGATATGGCTTCCGCAGCGTTCCTTATCTCATGTAAGGCGACGCTTTCCCAGCGTTATCCAATTGTCTCACTGAGTGGGTTTTGGGAACAACAGTGATCGACCCTCTCTGTGTGAGCTCGGTCCCACCGTCCTTAGGCAAGGGGGTTCAGGTGGCTCACAACAGAGCGCTGGAAGAGGGCAGCTCCTGTGGCGCTTTGGTAGGGATTCCTATTCGTCGGTCTGTCCGACGTACGTCGAACGTGACCGACTCTCGGTTACAAAGGTAACCCTCGTTCCCTGAAGGAGGGAACGGAGACGTACGTCCCGTCGCCACAGGCGTTGTCCTGCTGATGCTGCCGCCTGCTGGGTTCGGCTCCTCAGCGAAAACCTGAAGATGCAACGCACCTGCTGCTCATTATATACCCGCGCAGCGAGGCAAGCAGCTGATGCATATGATTGCATGCCAATGTGCATTGGCTCGTTTAGTTACACTCGAAGTAGATTGGCCTCTCTAGCGAGATTCCTATTCGTTGGTCTGTCCGACGTACATCTCCATTCCCTCCTTCAGGGAAAGAGGGTTACCTTTGTAACCGAGACGTTCCCTGAGTAGGGAAAGAAACGCTGCGTGGTAACGCATTGGGAACCTTCTGCGTGATGTCGTCACTGAAGCACTCATGTATCTAGCCAATCGCGTAGCGAGACGTCAGAGACGGGTGACGTCACGGACCAGGAAATTATAAAGCTGCAGAGCACGCCAGCTTCTAAGTAAGTCTGAAGCAAGCACTCGCAAGTGTGCAGGGGTACGGCAAGAGACGCAGCGTCTCGTTCCCTACTCAGGGAACCAGGGTTACATCTGTAACCTGAGACGTTCCCTTTCGTGGGAACTATTGACGCTGCGTGGTAACGCATTGGGAACGCAATCCCAACTGAGCCGTAGCTCAAACACTTGTCAAAGTTATCTTGACAGGACAGAGGACCCCGGAGTGGAGACGATATCAAGGTTAAAATATTTAATAAATGTGTGCTGGCATGACCATCCAGCTGCATCACATATATCACTCATGGAGACACCTGACATCAAAGCTTTTGATGCCGCCATACCCCTAGTCGAATGGGCGCAAACATTCAAAGGAGAGGGCTGTCCGGCCGCTTCATATGCAAGTGAGATGGCCTCGACCACCCACTTGCTCATTCTTTGTTTTGATGCTGGGCCCCCTTTTTTAGGGGACCCATAACAGACAAATAATTTATCTGACTTGCGCCACAGGGCAGCTCTGTGGACATAAGCATCCAAAGCCCTTACTGGGAACAACAGATTCAATTTTTCCTGATCCGCAGATTCAAATGGAGGAGGATAGAAGGACTGAAGCACAATGGGGCCTGGGACATTGGTAGGGACCTTTGGGACATAACCCGGTCTAGGATACAGGAATGCTTTCACCATTCCTGGAGCAAATTCAAGAAAAGAAGGAGCAACAGAGAGTGCTTGTAAGTCTCATATCCGCTTCAGAGAAGTGATAGCCAATAAAAGAATCGTTTTAAGAGTGAGGAACCTCTCAGGAACCTCCTCTAGTGGTTCAAAGGGAGCCTCAGCTAACCCCTGTAAGACCACAGCCAAGTCCCAGGTCGGAACCCTTGTGCGCACTGGAGGCCTCAACCTCAGTGTGCCACGGAGGAAGCGTGTGACGAGGGGGTCTCGACCTACCGATATATTCCCCTCAAGAGGAGCATGATATGCTGAGATTGCTGCAACATAAACCTTTAAGGTTGAGTGAGATAGACCCTCCGAGAATTTTTCCTGGAGGAATTTTAGCACACAGCTAATGGAAGAAAGGACAGGGTCCGTATTCTTATGTCTACACCAGGTAGAAAACAAATTCCATTTGTAAGCATACAACTTCCTCGTGGCGGGAGCTCTGGAGTTAAGAATGGTCTCCACAACCTCAGTTGGGAGACCAGCATCTACGAGCCTGGCCCCCTCAGAGGCCAAGCCCATAGTTTCAGTCGTTCTGGGCGGGGATGTATAATCATGCCGCCCGCTTGAGACAGGGGGTCCTGTCTGAGAGGAAGCTCCATTGGGGAGCCGTTGAGTAATGACACTAGGTCTGAGAACCATATCCTGGTTGGCCAGAATGGGGCTACCAGTATTAGATTGGCCCCTTCTCGGCGTACTTTTTCCAGAACTCCCGGGAGCAGGGCGATCGGGGGAAATGCGTACAGGCGCAGCCTCGGCCACGTCTGTACCATAGCATCCAGACCCAGAGGTGCTGGATGTGTTAAGGAGTACCAGAGCGGACACTGGGTTGACTCTCCCGAAGCAAACAGGTCGACTTCCGCTCGACCAAAATTTTTCCCTAGGAGATCCACCACTTCTGGGTGGAGTCTCCACTCCCCGGGCCTTGGCCCCTGCCTCGACAGGGCATCTGCTCCCACATTTTGATGTCCCGGGATGTAAGCTGCCCTCAGCGAGAGCAGCTTCCCTTGAGACCACAGGAGGATCTGACGGGCCAAGTAATATAGTCAGCGAGACCGCAGACCCCCTGATGATTTATATATGCAACCACTGCAGTGTTGTCTGTACGAACCAACACATGGTAACCTCTCAGGTCTGGGAGAAAGTGTTTTAGAGCTAGGAACACTGCCATCATCTCTAGCCGATTTATGTGCCAAGAGAGCTGAGCTACCACTCATGATCGCTCCCCAGCCCGTGAGGGAGGCATCTGTCGTAAGCATTACTCGACGAACAGTGGCCCCCAACACGGGTCCCTGGGACAGGAACCGGGGGTCTTTCCACATGGTCAGAGAACGAAGACATCGTTTTGAGACTTTGATCATGCGGAAGGGATTTCCCCTCGGGGAGAACCCCCTGGTCCTGAGCCACCACTGTAGGGGTCTCATGTGCAGAAGGCCAAAAGGTATTACGTTGGACGCAGCTGCCATCTTACCCAGCAGTTTCTGGAACTGTTTTACAGTGAGTGACTGGCCTAACTTCACCCCTTTCATAGCCATAAGAATGGCACTCACCCGAGCGGGAGACAAATGTGCCCGCATCGTGGTGGAGTCCCACACTACACCCAGATAGTTGGTGGATTGAGCTGGAACTAGCACACTCTTTTTGGCATTGAGCCTCAGCCCAAGCCTCTTCATATGGGACAGAACAGCATCTCGATGTTGAACTGCTAGTTGCTCTGACTGAGCTAGAATCAACCAATCATCGATATAATTCAGTATGCGAATGCCCTGGATCCTCAACGGAGCCAGAGCTGCGTCCACGCATTTCGTGAATGTGCGGGGTGATAATGATAGGCCAAACGGAAGAACCCTGTACTGGTAAGCTTCGCCCCCGAAAGCAAACCTGAGGAACTTCCTGTGAGAAGGATGGATGGACACATGAATGTACGCATCTTTCAGGTCTATTGCCACAAACCAGTCCTCGGACCTGATCTGTGGTATGATCTGTTTGAGTGTCAGCATCATGAACTTGAGCTTTTGTATTGAGCGATTTAGCACACGTAAATCTATGATAGGTCGTAGACCTCCATCCTTCTTTGGAACAATGAAATAACGGCTGTAAAATCCTGACTGATCGGTGGGAGGAGGGACCCTTTCTATAGCTCCTTTTCGCAAAAGTGTCGTAACTTTTTGTTCCATAACCAGAGACTGCTCGGGGGTTACCACTGTGGGAAGAACCCCGTTGAATCTGGGCGGGCGAGACCCGAACTGAATCTTGTAACCCTCTTTTATAGTGAGCAGCACCCATTTCGATATATTCGGGAGAAGTTTCCATTCTACCAGAAAATCTACTAAGGGAACCAGTCTCTCGAGACTGGCCTCTGGTGTTTCTTGAGCACCCGATTCGACGCTCTGAAACGGCGCACCAGCAGAGAACAATCGAATCAAGTGGCCGGCCCTCCTCGGAGGGTCGGTGGAGACCGCTGCACCCTGACGCACACTGGGTGGCAGGGTTGGCATAACGATCCCCTGAGGGCGCCGAAGGGGAGCGGATGTTAGATTTATTTTTTGCCGGCTCCCTTCGGGGGGGGGGCCGCCCTCATCGGTTCCTGACCCACAGATATCAGGACCGCTTCGAAGCCTTCCAGGCCAGGATAACGGCGCGCAGGTCCGTTCTGCCCCTAGAAGGCTTCGGCTGAGCGGGCCGACCCGATCCCCAAGCTCTCTGCGGGGGAGCACGGGCGGCCACGCTGATCTTTTGTTGCGCTCTGTGGTGCGCTGAGGAGCTCGTCGACGGCCGAGGCTGCTCCCGCTCAACAGCCTCGGGGGGAGGGTTTCTAGGTTTGTGGGGGATGAACCTCTGGAACGCCGCAGAGTGTTTCTTAGCCTCCTGGAACCTCTCGACGACTGTTGTAACAGTGTCGCCGAAGAGGCCCGCAGGAGACAGCGGTGCGTCCATAAGGGAGGCTTTGTCACGCTCCCTTATGTCAGAGAGGTTCAGCCACAAGTGCCTCTCCGTAGCCACCAATGCTGGCATAGAGCGGCCGATTTCTTTTGCCGTCTCTTTGGTGGCACAGAGAGCCAGGTCAGTTGCCATCCTGATTTCCTGCATGCACTCATACGTGGCCTCCCCGCTATTTTCCACTTCCCCCAGCAGGTCAGCTTGATATGCTTGCAGGAGCGACATGGTGTGTAAACATGCCGCCGCCTGACCTGCTGCCGCGTAAGCCTTGCAATGTCGGGGTTTTCAGCGACGATGCAGACTCAGGGGAGAGATAGCCCGCAAGTGTCTCTTCCACCCGAGGCATCACCGCATAGCCTTGCTGTTTCAGCCCCACGATGTTACTGTACATTGAGGTCTGGGGGCTGAACACACGATATGATACCGGCTTTTTCCATGACCTCGAGACCTCGGTGTGGAGGTCAGGAAAGAAAGGCAACCCCCGACGCTCTGCTGGCCAGTCGATTTTTAGTTTGGCCACAGCCCTGGTCACTACCTCCAGGAGCTCCTCATGTGCTGGGGAAGAGGATGGCGGTTCCTCTTCCCCCACGCTCATCACATCAACCTCCTCGGAGGAAGAGAGATGAAGCGCGGGTGCCTCTCTCTGGGGGGAAGAAACCGATGCGCGTGCTTCCGCCGCCTGAGAAGAGGCACTGGGGCTGGCAGGTAAAGGGCGAGATAAGGCTGGGCCCGTCTCAACCCCCTCTGCCAGCTCCATTTGCGAACCCCACGAATGAAGCCGCCGCTGCGCCTCGGCAACAGCGGGACCCGATCCGCGGGGAAAGCCAACCGGAGCACCCTCTTTATTGTTAAAGAGTGCCCGGCATGATCTTAAAACTCTGAGGGTGAGCTTCTCGCAATGGACACAGACAACCCCCTCGAGAGCTGCCTGTGCATGCTCAACCCCCAGGCAGACAACACACATTTCATGGGTGTCCCCATCTGGAATGTAACGTGTACATGGGTGAACACACTTCTTAAATTGTCTGCCTTCCGCCATTTTAACTCGTGTCTTTTTCACAATATATATGTATAAGAGTGTGGTGTACTGCAGAGCTCTTGTCCTCAGATGAAGAGATAACGTTTTGTGCAATAAAGCGGGACAAACAACACCAAATAAGACACACAAGATAACATAGAGCGCTTGCTGAAGACACAGAAGCTGGCGTGCTCTGCATCCGAGTGTGCTTTATAATTTCCTGGTCCGTGACGTCACCCGTCTCTGACGTCTCGCTACACGATTGGCTAGATACATGAGTGCTTCAGTGACGACATCACGCAGAAGGTTCCCAATGCGTTACCACGCAGCATCGATAGTTCCCACGAAAGGGAACCTCTGCTCTCATCCAGGAAACAATCTCCAGTATATTCAGTTGTCAGACACGACTAGAACTTCAAACAGGACCGGCTTCTATGGTCAGATGAAACTAAAAAAAGAGCTTTTTGGCAGCAAACCCACCAGATGGATTTGGTGCACACATGGATTAAAAAGTATCCCATGCCCACGGTTAAATATACTGCTGGATCTTTAATGTTGTTGGCCTATCTTGTTCAGATACATGGTATCATGGATTCTATCAAATACCAACAGATAAAAAATCAAAACCTAACCGCTTCTGCTAGAAATCCAATAGGGGTTGGATCTTCCATCAGGACAATGATCCAAAACAACATCAAAAAAATAAAAGGGTGCCAATAATTGTGGCCAACATGTTTTGGAGAAAAACATTTATTTAATAATGTGAGTTTCCCCCCACTTTCAATTGTTTTCCTTCAGTGAAAGGTTAGAATTTTGTGAATTTTATGAATTAAAGATCAAAAGGATAAACAATGCATAAACAATGATTTATTTTCACAGCCACCTTTGCTCATATTTACTAAGGGTGCCAATAATTGTGGAGGGCACTGTAAGTTAATGTTAATTTGAACATTTACTACATTATTAAAATCAAAAGTTGTATCTAGTAATATTATTTCATGACCTGAGCTAACATGAACTAACATTGAACAGTCACATTTTTAGCTTTATTTATTAACTTTAACAAAGATTAATAAATACTGTAACAAATGTATTCCCTATTGTTCATGTTAGGTAATGATAATTATTATTATTAATAATTATAATTATTATTATTATTAGTCAGATTTTGTTAACTATAATAACCCTGACAGAAGTTAGCAACACTGATGATATGACAGCACAGAAGGAATTCCAAATATCTGTACTCACTTTATAGTGAATGATTTGATGGTCCAGCACAGCTGTTAATCCACAAAAGCACTGTAATTTACATTTATTTAATCATTTCTTACAAGTTGGTGATTTTTTTCAAAACTCTTCTGGGCTCAGAGCTGCTGGTGGGCTCTTTGTAGCATGCAGCTGTGAGGAATAGCAGATGGAGCCATCTCTCTGACAGTTTGGCAGGACCGTATGTAGAAGGGGTTGTTTTTCATTGTGTTCTTGTCAGGGTACTGCCCTCCTACACAGAACCTATACATCAGACTCCCACTATGAACCACAGATCTCACACCCGACTGATGAACGCCTCAGTTTAAAGAGAATACTGACTTACTGCTGAGGAACCCTGACTAGCTGCACATCATCTGCTCGTAGTTTCTCCAACAACTGTTTTGTGAAAAGGACTTCAGCTCAAGCTTAAAATTTATATACGGTATATTTTGTAAAATATAAAAGACAGGTTGAAGACAGGTTGTGGTTTTTACTAAAACTAACATTTTTCAGGGTTTTTGTTATGTATGTAAAAATCACATTGAAAACTCTTTAAAACTTTTTACCACAAATTCTGCATGCTTCTACTACTTTTCAAATTAGTCAAGCTAAGGGGTAATAAAATATAACAAATCATGTAAAAATCTTTTTCAGTGGAAAATGAACATTTTTATCAAACTTTGATAATTGCCTTAATATTTTAAACAACTTAGAAGATAGTAATCAAACTACATTTTATAAAAATCACCTGTCAAGTTTATAATATATATTACATCACCATATGAGAGTCAAATTGTACAACTACAGGGACTCATCTCAAAATCACTCGATGTTCACTAACTCTACAAAGTTTTCAGTTGGATTGGTGTTTATTCTCTTTAGCATGCAGTGTGAAGTATTTCACTCAGTTCCCTGATCATTCTGATTCAATTTCAGCAAGTGAAGATCCAATATATCTCATGTGTGTTGTGTATTTTGCACATTATCGTCTCTGACAGGCATGTTGAAGACGCTCAGGCTGTATGATTTTGTTGTAAAAAGAATCACATTGAATCAGTCTTGATCCAAAACCACTGTGTTCTCTTTTATTTCACACGCCTCTATCTTCAGCCATGCCTAATGACGTCATTCACATGAGGCCATGACTTAAAGTGAAACCACACATCATGCTACACATTTTCTCCCTCTTCTCTGAAAGCGATTATGCATTGAAAACATCTAGTGTGGGTTTTCCAGGAAATGCATGTACTGTGTTGTGCACATTATTTTTTGACAAACATCGATGTTGTGATACTTAAATGATGTGGATTTGAAAACAGATGATTCATAAGGAAATAATTATTTATTGCTTAGCCGACAAGTTTTCAGAGAAGTGATTCAAAATTAAAATGATTAAAATGCCTCGATCTTGAGTAAATATGGAAATGGCATTGGCTAATATGCTGCATAATTTAAATAAAGAATTTCATGTTCCCAGTTTAATAACCTCTGTGCTAGACTACTGACTTTAAATGAATCTCACCCTTCTTAACACACATTGCATCTGGTATGTGAATGGTAGAGAATTATGGTTATGAATGGCTTGTGGCTCATAAAGCTTCTCTAGGTCACACTGTGTGAGACAGGAAGTTAGCTGTCATATGACTAGTGGTGTGATGGATTGCTCTATAGATTGTTCTGAACCTTTTTGAAGGAGTCTGGGAGATCCAAACTGCTCTGAGAGTCTTTTTAGCGGTCAAGTTTTGTGATTTGACCTCTCACTGTATATCTTATGCTACCAGTATTTTGACCTTGGAAATAGTGACATAAAAGCTGTATTTGACAGAAAGCTGACAGCAGACTAAGGCATGCACTTGAGCCTAAATGATAGCATAGCTCAGGCCATGAGGATGGCCTGTAAATTATTAATAAACTTTATCTCATTCAAACTCTGTTGCGGAGGCTTATTGAAATGCGCTGACCGTAACAAAAGAAAACTCGCCGACTCAGTGTGTCAGCTGCCTGAAGTTCAATATTTAGTAAAGTTTGATTAACTCTATACGACAGTCAGAATATTAAGAAGTTAAATAGATTAAAACTCTATCTGAAGAAACTTCAAATTGTTGCTCATGCACCTCAGGAACAATCCCATCGATGTATCATGTTGTTCCTGTAGCTCAACTTGTAGAGCATAGTGCTAGCAATGGGAAAAATTTCTTTGCATGTAACACTCAAAATTACCTGAGATAATATAATGTAAAATACAGTGATTTAAGGTTTTAACATCCTGAACAAGAGAAGGTCTAGGTGGAGAGGACCATAACAAGGCCATCATGGCCTTTCTGAGATGGGATCATTTCATAGGCTTATGCATTTTTGATCATGATCTAAGAGTAATTGGATTAACTAAAGTGTCATTTGTGTTGCAGTGAAGGTTGGACCCGGACAAATCCACTCGAGACCTCATTAGCCCTTTCTATGTTCCTCTTTACTTTGTGTTAGACATGAAACGCATGAGTTCTTCAGGCTTCTGAGAACAAATGAATATGGAAATTGTTTAAAAAAAGGAGAAGGGGGGGACAAAGATTGACTAAGATTTGAACCTCTGTCAAGGACAATACCTCATCTGACACAGTTGTTTGTACATTTTTCATTTGTACATATATGTAACCATGGTTCCCTGAAAAGGGAACGAGACGCTGCATCGAATCACTGTGGGAACACCTCTGCATGATTGCATCGTGAACCACGTATGGAATCAGTCCAATGGCGTAAAGGAAAGTCATGGGGGGTGACGTCACTGACCAACAAACTGTAAAGCATACCCAGACTAAACAGTGTTAGCTTCTGATAAGCTGAAGCATGTAGATCACAGGCATGCCGGGAGTATGACAGGGTGATGCAGCGTCTCATTCCCTTTTCAGGGAACCATGGTTACATACGTAACCGAGATGTTCCATTTTAAGGGAACTTGCGCTGAGTTGAAAAGCTGTGGGAGTGCTATACCCACGCCACTGTACAAGCAATTACCTGTCCATGTGAAATTGTATGTTCACACTAAGATGAAAACACCTGCCCCCCTGGAGTAGAACCAAAGTCAAGGTCATAAAACCTCACAAAAGTGTGCAGCGAGGACCAACTTTCACCCCTGGAGTAGAGCCGAGGTCAAGCTCATAAAACCTCACAAATGTGTGGCGAGGACCAGCCTGCCACATCAAACACATCTTGGAGGGAAACTCCTGACAGTAATGCTTTAGAAGCAGCATAGAGTGGGCCTGTACAGCCAAAAGTGAAGGCTGACCGGACGACTCGTAAGAAAGTGAGATGGCTTTGACCACCCACTTGCTCATCCTCTGCTTAGATGCCGGGCACCCCTTCCTGGGTGACCCAAAGCAAACAAAGAGTTTCAGACTTTCTCCACAGGGCAGCTCTGTGGATGCAAATATCTAAGGCTCTCACTGGGCAGAGGAGATTTAGTTTCTCATGGTCTGATATCCTGAAGGGAGGAGGACAAAAGGCCTGCAGTACGATAGGTCTTATAGTAGGAACCTTCGGAGCATAGCAAGGTCTAGGGTGAAGAAAAGCTTTAACCCTACCAGGCGCAAATTCCAAGCACAAGGGAGAAACCAAGAGGGCTTGTATGTCTCCAGTTCTTTTGAGAGATGAGATAGCGAGGAGAAAAAATAGTTTTCAGAGTGAGAAACTTCTCAGAAACTTCCTCATTAGGCTTGAAGGGTAGCCAAAGAAAAGGCTGTCTAATACAATGGCCAGGTCAAAGGCTGACACCCTCGTGTGGTCTGCAGGTCTAAGTCTCAAGGTGCCACGAAAGAAACAGGTAACTAGAGGGTGTTTCCCCAAAGACACACCCAAAGGAGTATGGTAAGCAGCTAAGGCCCCCACATACACCTGCAAAGAATCGCTTCTGCAGGAACTCTAGCACTACACCCTCTGGGCAGTTAACACTCTTCTTGGCATTTTCTTATGTAGGTGAGAATGAAATCTCGATGTCAAAACGCCAGATGCTCCAACTGAGCTAGAATCAAACAATCGTAGATACAGTTTAGTGTGCTGATGCCCTGGAGTCGCAGCTGAGCCAGAGCTGTATCAACACACTTTGTGAAAATGCGAGCTGACAAAGCTAGGCTGAAAGGAAGAACTTGATATTGGTACTCTTCAAAAGAACAAAAGAAACATGAATAAGCATGACAGACAAAAGAAGACAGACAGACAAAAGAAACATGACTTATTCATGTTTCTTTATATTTATTTATTTTTTATTAAACACTGTGGTGCATGTAACTGTAGAACATGTAACAAAAACACATGTATTTCATGTATTTAACATTGTACATTAACATTACATTGAAGGTTGAAATGGCTGGTGTACCCTTCTATGCCTCCGCTGCTCAGTTGTGCCATTGTGATTTAATGTGCTGAATAACGTCATTTTTCCCACTGTGTCCGATATTAAAATAAGTGTGAGACACTTTGCAAAAGGTGTGGGCATTGTTGATATGGCTTTAAGAGAAATGTAATTCTTCCATCCAGCAGTTGTTAAATTTACATGTACAGTGGGTACAGAAAGTATTCAGACCCCCTTAAATGTTTCACTCTTTGTTATATTGCAGCCATTTGCTAAAATCATTTAAGTTCATTTTTTTCCTCATTAATGTACACACAGCACCCCATATTGACAGAAATAATCCTTATAATCAATATAATCCTTGTCTTTTCTGTCATTCAGTGCAAAGTGTCACACTATATTATATGCTCTCAATGAAAAATGCAGAACAGTTAGTTCATAGGTTTATGACCTCAAGGCTAGACTACTGTAACGCTCTACTGGGTGGTTGTTCTGCTCGCTTGATAAATAAACTACAGCTCGTACAAAATGCAGCAGCTAGAGTTCTTACTAGAACTAGGAAGTATGACCATATTAGCCCAGTTCTGTCATCACTGCATTGGCTTCCTGTTAAACATCATATAGATTTTAAAATCTTGCTAATTACTTACAAAGCACTAAATGGTTTAGCTCCCCAGTACCTAAGTGAGCTCTTTATACATTATAGTCCTTCACGTTTATTGCGATCTCAGAATTCAGGCCAGCTGATAATACCTAGAATATCAAAATCAACTGATCCTTCTCCTATTTGGCACCTAAACTCTGGAACAATCTTCCTAGCATTGTTCGGGAAGCAGACACACTCTGTCAGTTTAAATCTAGACTAAAAACACATCTCTTTAACCTGGCATACACATAACACATTATCAATCTATATTTTCAAATCCGTTAAAGGATTATTAGGCTGCATAAATTAGGTCAGCCGGAACCGGGAACACTTCCTATAACACCAGATGTACTCGTTACATCAGAAAAAGAATGGCATCTACGCTAATATTAGTCTTTCTGTTTATCCCGAGGTTTACCGTAGTCAACTGGATCTGGGCCGTATCCAGCTGAGACCAAGGACCTGCGCCTTGACACGACCACAACGCAGCCCTGAAGTATCAGCAGAGATCGAGTCAACTAGATCATCCTTTGTGAAGACATCATCAACACGACAGCCAGTGCCACAGTTCCTCAACAGACCGTCCATACCGGCGTGATGAATACGATCCTCAACTGGACACGACCACAACGCAGCCCTGAAGTATCAGCAGAGATCGAGTCAACTGGATCATCCATTGTGAAGGCCTCATCGACACGACAGCCAGTAGCACAGTTCCTCAACAGACCTTCCATACCGGCGTGATGAATACGATCCTCAACTGGATGGAACTGAAATAAATACTTTGATTGTTGCAATCCTATCAGACTTATGATAGCAACCTGATTGTAACAAAGCACTGTTCGCCAGAGGAGAACTGGCCCCCCGACTAAGCATGGTTTCTCCCAAGGTTTTTTTTTTTACTCCATTTTAACACCTATTTGCCACTTGTTTGCCACCTGTTTGCCACCTGATGTCACCTGATGGAGTTTGGGTTCCTTGCCGCTGTCGCCTTTGGCTTGCTTAGTTGGGGACACTTGACATTTGATATTCAATAGTATTCTTGACATTTATTCAACAGTGCTTCAGTACTGCATTGACACTATTATTTAAGAGCTGCTGTGCAGCCAAATTATGTACCAGTTATCAATGTAAAGCTGCTTTGACACAATCTGCATTGTAAAAAGCGCTATATAAATAAAGGTGACTTGACTTGACTTGACACTACAATTCTGAGCACTCTCCCTCTGGTTACCCATGTTTTGACTTTCTGCCTGGTTTCCTGTATTTCCCTGTTTGCCTGTCTCATGAACCTTGTTTTATGTTTGGACTATTTGCCCATGTGTTTGACCCATCACCTGTTTTATGGATTATGATTCTGGATTGTCCTAATTAAGCTGCATTTGGATATTCAACCTGTCAGAGCAGTTTGTGATACATACATAAAATTCTTGCTATATACTTTTGTGTGTGTGTAAAATACTTGCTATATTTTAAGCTTCGGAGCGTTACGAATTTTTTGTGTCGATTCACGATTTGGATTGCCTGTCAAGCTGCCAAACTGCTGAAATCATGTGACTTTGGTGCTCCGAACTGCTGATTCGACACAAAAGATTCATAATGCTCTGAAGCTTCATGAAGCAGTGTTTTGAAATTGGCCATCACTATATAAGTCATTATTTTGCTTTTTTGGTGCACCAAAAATGTTCTTGTCACTTTATAATATTAATATTGAACCACTGTACTCACATTAACTGATTTAAATACGTTTTTAGAACATTAATGGATCTTGAGAGAGGAAATGTCATTGCTGGATATGCAGGCCTCACTGAGCCATCGGATTTCAACAAAAACATCTTAATTAGCGTTCCGAAGATTAACGAAGGTCTTACGGGTGTGGGTATGGAGTAATAAATAAAATATTTTAATTTTTGGGTGAACTAATTGAATGATTTAAAATATTGAATGCTAAAGTGGGATAGCTGTTTAGTGAAACCATTTCACACTAAATAACTTGTTTCAGCTAAGGACTTGGGTCTGCATGTGAGAGGTGTGCCACACACAAAAACACCCAAACACATGCTCATTAGCATGTTCTTTGTTGCTCTTGACATGTCAGCCGCAGCTCAGTGACTGTCTGAGCACCTGAAACAATCCATCAATTGCTGCTCTCCCGTGATCTTGCCGTAAGACCTTGTCAGCCATAGATATAAAGCACTGAGCATGCTAACTAGCTCTGAATGGAATTAACCGCATCCCACAATTTCTCAGTGACAGATACGCTGCTTTAATCCCCCTCTCTGCCACCTGTCCCCCTGAAGCCTGTCACTTTTTCTTTCCACCACCCTAATCACTGGAGTAAACTGTTGCACACAGGTGTTGTTGTTTTTTTTTGTTTTTTGAGCCATTCAAAGAGAAACATCTGAGATGAAGATGATATATACAATAAACTACTGTTCAAATGTTTGTGGTCAGTAAATTGTTTCTTAATACTTTTCTTTAGCAAGAACACATAAAATTGATCATTACTGACAGTAAAGAAATGTATTATTATTATTATTATTATTATTATTATCAATATTATCAAAACATTTCTATTTCAAATAAATGCTGTCTTTCTATTCGTCAAAAGAGTATACAGTATACATATATATATATATATATATATATATATATATATATATATATATATATATATATATATATATATATAGAAAGCTATACCAAACACAGGTAATAACACACTCTTTCTTTCTCTTTTGCTCTCATAATACTCTACCAAAGTCCCTTTAAAGCAAAGAAATTTCATTCAGCGGCCATCTTTGAAATGCACCTTGGGCAGCTAGATTTCAGTCATGCAAGTACAGCTCCTATCTCTTTGAAGGAAGAAACATCAAATTAGAGTTGGGGTACTTGAACTTGAATTAACTCAATTATGAATGAACTTGTGTTCAGATGCACTCGGGTGGACTTGTACTCGAATTTGACATGGATTCTGACATTTTGGACTTTTTTTTTTTTTTTTTTACTGATTACAGTCAAATCCAAGCCATGTGTAAAGTCAAAAAAAAAAAAAAAAACATAAACTAAAATTAAGATGATAAGACATTAATAAACATCTCCCACTCAAACTCAGTTGGTTAGGGAGTACCAACACTATATCAAATTATCCAAAGCTGTTCACCAAGCTGATTTAATTTCATATTTGAAATCACCAATTAAATCTGACAACAACTGTCTTATAAATTGATTCTAAACGCTCAAAACATGACAAAAACTGCATTATGATATGGTTAGTTCCAGTCCTTGATTCGGATTGGTCAACAGCTGTGTTTTATTCACAATAAATGCCTATGTTTGCTTCACCCAACGGTTTTATGTTTGTTCTAATTGATACTGTTCACTTAAGTTAGTATTACCTGCATCTATATGGCATTTTCCTCCAGGTCAGTCCTATGTTCATATTATTAAAAAAAAAAAAAAAGTTTGATTGGTAACACTTTAGAATACTGATCCTTCATTAATGAATAACTACACAGGAACAAATGAATAATGCATTATTAACACTCAAGTAACTACTATTAACTAACAAGAAACTCATTCCTCCCAGAGAACTACTACGAACTACTACAGTATATACAGGTTCATAATTAACATGAATGATGCATAATGTATAATTCATTCTAAAGTACAGGCCTTGGTAACCAACTAGTAATGACTGAAGTATTACTAAATCCTTCAGAAGGAATTACTAATTATTTGGATCAGTATTCTAAAATGAAAAACATGATAACTCTCCAGTAACTACTGAAGTCATTGTAAACTTTTGATGGTTTTGTATGTTTTGTACAGTAATTCCTTATGATATATTTGGTAACACTTGAGTAATTACTAGTGGGTTACCATGATCTTCACTTTAGAATACTGATCCAAATAAGAAGTAGTTACTTTAGAGTTATATAGTAACTCTTGAGTTATTACTATCCAATACTTTACAAAAACCTCAAAAGTTTACAATGACTTCAGTAGTTACTAGAGAGTTATCATGTTATTCACTTTAGAGTACTGATACAAATAATTAGTAATTCCTTCTGAAGGATTTAGTAATACTTCAGTCATTAGTGGGTTACCATGAACTTTAGAATGAATTATACATTATGCATTATTCACATTAATTACGAACATGTATATAGTAGTTCTTAGTAGTTCTCTGGTTACTGATTAGCTAATAGTGAACTACTACCTTCAACTAAGCACTATTACTTACTAATTCATTAATCAGAGTTTCTTGTTTCTTGTCTAGTAATTACTAGAGTGTTAATAATGCATTTTTCATTTGTTCCTGTGTAGTTATTCATTAATGAAGGATCAGTATTCTAAAGTGTTACCGTTTGATTGTCAGCTGCGATATCTTGTCCTTTTAACAGTTAAGGGGTTTTCTCATGCCCTGACACTGACAGTGCTAGTGTTCACAACAGTATAATTTCTTTCAAAATAAAAGTCTTCACTTCGACTTTTCCTAGTCTGTTTTTAGTTGATCTCCATGAGATGTTGTTGTTCACGGTCAGGTTTTCCAGTAGAAGGAAGGCTTTTAGTGATTTTACTTCATGAAAGTTGCATGAATATAAACATATATTGATTTAATATTTGTATATATGGAAAAACAATTTTATAAAAGCAATCGTCCATGTCGTGCCTAACAAACGCCCCTTAGCTGTTATAAATTCACTGTAAACCACAGCTTCTTGGGGCTTATTGCCCAATTTTTCAGGCTGGATCAGCCAATGCTCATTTGCATTCATAAGTGTGTGTTGCAGAACACTGACTATTTCTATAGTAACTGGAGCTTCTAAAGACAGCTGCAGTGACCAATGACTTTATCAATTGGCTCTTTTATTTAGAAGGCGGGACTTATTACGCCATATTGAGCATTGCACTTTCTCCTATTCATAGTAATATGGGTGCACCATCTATAATATCTAAAGTCTTTGACTCTACTCAGTAATACTGTACATTAATAACTTTATTGAAGTAGCCCATTCCTTCATTGGTAGTTCTAAAGTTACTTTTTCGAATTAGAAATGTTGGCTTGAGCTAAACTGTCAACTTGAGATTTGAATCCATGGTGGAAGAAAGTAGTTCTGCACACAAGAGTTAGGGAAGGTTCGTGCCTATATGGCTGAATCACAACCGTGCTGATATAGAACCTTGTTGCACAGCTACTAGTGAAATATTGCTTAAACCATTGATTTAAAACCATTGTCTGACTGAATACTTAATTCTGTTTTGCTGGAAGATGAGCATTAAAACCGTTTAATGCACAGGTAATTCCAAATAAGTTTAATCACCATTCTATATTAATGTACTGCTTTCATTGAAGCACACACACACATACGTCACTCGCACACAGAGATCAGAGATCGCACTGCACACACACAGAAACATTAATGTTCACACACACACAAACATTCAGCACAGAGACTTGTTGTTAATGCATTGCAATTTTTATGAATAAATTACATTATTACTCAGCAACTAGGTGGTAACGTCACTGTTTTTGAAGTAATTCAACTCATAGCTTCATAGTAGACAGATGCTGCACAGACACATATAATTCACATGCACATCTCTCTGCAATAAATGTTAGAATTCATTCCTATTCATTCAAATAGATGTTAGAATTCAATCAACTAAATGTCACCTTACTTTATCTCTGTATCTAATTAAAAGCAGACAGAATGTTAGATCTAATAAGTCATAGGTAGCTGACGAAAATAATCATTTTAAAGGGTTAGTTCACCCCAAAATGAAAATTCTGTCATTTATTACTTACCCTCATGCCGTTCCACACCCGTAAGACCTTTGTTAATCTTCGGAACACAAATTAAAATATTTTAGTTGAAATCCGATGGCTCCGTGAGGCCTTCATAGGGAGCAATGACATTTCCTCTCTCAGGGTCCATAAAGGTACTAAAAACATATTTAAATCAGTGGTTCAATATTAATATTATAAAGCGACGGGAATATTTTTGGAGCGCCATTTAGTAATGACCGATTTCAAAACAATGCTTCAGGAAGCATCAGAGCACAATGAATTAGTGTATCGAATCTTCTGTTCGGAGCGCCAAAGTCACGTGATTTCAGCCGTTGGCAGTTTGACACACGATCCATGACCACGATCCAGATTCATAACGCTCCGATGCTTCCTGAAGCAGTGTTTTGAAATCGGCCATCACTAAATAAGTCGTTATTTAGTTTTTTTTTTGGCGCACCAAAAATATTCTCGTCGCTTTATAATATTAATATTGAACCATTGTACTCACATGAACAGATTTAAATATGTTTTTAGTACATTAATGGATCTTGAGAGAGGAAATGTCATTGCTCCCTATGAAGGCCTCACGGAGCCATCAGATTTCAACTAAAATATCTTATTTTAACGGTGTGGAACGGCATGAGGATAAGTAATAAATGACAGAATTTTCATTTTGGGGTGAACTAAACCTATGCATTAAACAGTTCTAACCACTTCATGTCAGGTGGTTCTTTGTCTCCACATTGTGCATTAAAATTGTTTAAAGCACAGCTAGCTGTTATCCCTTACATATATGCTAGACTATGTATATGTATATTCAGTATGCATCAGACAGTCAATGGTTAAAGCTGTCTCCATCATGACTGTCAGATATAGATGCATTAAGTTATGTTCACAGGCCCACTGGTGATTTTGTGGTTTTGGATCTGTCATGCTGCTGTAGGGGATTCTGGCTGTTCAGTTCTGCAAAGATGAACTCATGGAGAGTTGTGATGCCCATCACATCTTCCTCTCTGAGTTTGTGTGGGACATTTTTTACTCTATGTACAATGGCTGTCTCAGAGGGCAGATACATAAGCTAAATAAAACGAATCCACTGTGAAGAAAACATCGCTCTCAGCCATTCAACATTTTAATTGTGAATAATCCAATGCTCAATGGCTGTGTGGAGGGGTTTCAGCTTTTCTTAGGAGGTGAGAGCTGCAGGGAAACCTGTGTGATCCGTTTTATTCATGTGATGAAATACATAGTCTCTTCAGTAAGATGAGAGGGAATGATTGACAAATTTTCGGGCAAATTTACTGTGGACATTGTTTTCTAATACCTGTGAGACCCCTCTGAATAACGACTACTTGTGTCAGTCATTTAAATGGTGACTAAGTTGTGTAAATATAAATACAGCGGCCCTGTGAAAACTAGGTCGGAGACGTCCTCGACTCAAGCCTCTGCTGCCTCCGGCGATTTGCCTCCTATTTCGCAGCTAGAATAGGTGATGGACATCTGATATTCTAGTCTCTCTGAGAGAGGACATCTCGGTTGTCATCAGGGTGGAACTCAAAAACGGAAATTGCAAACAACACAGCGGCAATGCGTTCCGAAATGGACAACATGAAGGCCGCTATCAGCGATGTGGAGGGAGGATTATCAACATGGTCAGATGAGATCACTTCATTACAGTCTACAGTTGCAGAACTTAAAAAAGAGCTGGCTAACTTGAAGGAAAAGAACAACGATTTGGAAGAAAGGATGCGGAGATGTAACGTACACATTGCAGGGGTTCCAGAGGAGACCGGTTGCAGTCTCTAAGCTGCTGAAGGAAGTTTTAAACTTAGAGAAAGACATCCTGATCGACCATTCACACAGAGGCCAAACACCTAAAAAGCCAAACGGAAAGCCCTGGGTAATTGCTAGCAGGACTGTGCTGAAGTTCATTGCCGAGCCCGAGATTACACTGCAAATGTGGCCAGAGCACGGGCCACTTTCAACGATGTTCAGAACCTTCTCTGAGGCCGATGTGATGTTTGATATGGGATAATGTTACCAGCTCGAGTCCGAATCTCTTACAAGGAAGTCAACAAGGAATTTTTGGACCCAGAGAAAGCAATGACCTATGTGAAGTCAACGATTCGAGGAAATGGCAAAGTGAATCTTAACACTCCATTTTACAATTTTTTTTTTCGGGACTTTCCCTTTTCCCCCCAGACTTCAACACAAGACTCTTTCCAATTTATTGTCCCGAAACATATGTTAAAAAGGCTATTAGCATACATTTTAGCCTTCTTCCTCTTTGGAAGCTGAGAGCGCATATATGTCATTCATCTAGCTATAATAGACATTGGGACTTTTGTGTTTAACTAAACGGCAATGTTTAATTATGGTCAAATGGTCAATAGCGTTTTTTTTTTTTTTTTTTCAACTTGGCTGGACAGAAGCTGGTTTATAGGACACTAAAGTGGTTCTCCCTTGCCATGTTATAATGTATGGCACATCTTGCAATGGACATTATAGCCACCAGGTTCATTTAGGTGGCTGGGGTTGGGGTCCTACTAGACTCAATTTGTTTGAAGGCTTTGTTTTGTTTTGTTTTGTTTTGATTATTTAAAATGTCATTGTCTTGAATTATGGGGTTGTGTTCTCAATGTTTCACCCATTAAGTCTCCTGATGGCTAACACCAGTCCAGTGGGAAATGCAGGACGCATGATTAATTTTGTTAGTTGGAACGTTAAATCTTTAACCCTGTAAAACCCAAATATAGAAAAAAAAAGAAAAATAGCAAATTTTTTTTTGACCACTCAGATATTGTTTTAGGAGGCCTCTGATGTAGAAATTAAAGATTTTAACTTTTTAGTAAGTTTTTAGGGAAACATTGTAATATTGCAACGTTGGGCCTAGCTAGGAGCAGAATTTCTGTATTTGTGCTCACTTTGTCTGAAAAGATATACAGAGCATTTAAGCATTAATTCGCAGGGTTGATTGCTTACATAGCCCCATAACAGTATATATCATGAGTAATAATCACACAACAATCATATTTTTTATGAATAAGCATTTATTAATAAAAATATTGGAAAAATCTTCTATCACTTTCATTGTGGTTTGAATGAAGTCTATGTTTTGCATTTTTTAGTCCCTAATACAGTTCTTTTCATCTGAGAAGCACAGGCGAACATTGCACTTGCTACACAATGTATTTGTGTATCCATTATTGCAGTGTCTGCAGCGTCCTCTCTTCGTCTTTACTGTGAAATGTGCAATCATGTATTTGCGTACATCCAGTGGATTGTGGTCCGATGACATCTTGGCATTCTAAAATGGAAAAAGTAAAAAAATAATATAATGTGTAGGAGCACAGGTTATTTTGACTACCACTCTGGCCCAACGTTGTAGAATTACAACATGGACTTAATCTCTAAATCAAATTTGATTAATGTTTTCCAAAATAATTAAATATATCTGTGTTCTAGACATTGTAATAAACACACAAAAAAAATATGTAATGAATTGTACTTACTTGAATCTTGACAAATCCAGTCATGTAAAAAAAAAGAAAATGAGCTTGACGAAGTTTGCAGGTAGAGTAACTTCATGGCCAGATGACCGGACCTATAAACACTTCTTATATCTAATAGCATTGTCAGGACAAACAATAGAACCCATTAACTATGTAAATGTGGTCTTGAGAGAAAAAAAAAAAAAAAAACATTTGCAAGCCTTTTTTGTTGAAAGTGATGTTGTAATTCTGCAACAGTGGGCTTTACAGGATTAAATCATCCTGTGAAACAGAAAAAGATACTCTTACACCTAGATTATCTGAAGGCTGACATAGCATTTCTTCAGGAGACTCATCTCCGGGTGGCGGACCACACTAGACTAACAGGCGAATGGATAGGGCAAACATTTCATTCTAGTTTTAATTCCAAGACAAGGGGACAGCAATCATAATGTGTAAGAATATACCATTTGTAATGTCTAATATAGACTCAGATCCCATGGGGTGCTGGGGGGAATATAAACTGTGTCCTTTCTCCCAAACTTAATCGCAGTTTATCTAAAGTGTGCCCTGAATCCAAATCATCCGAAACAGTTCATCTTTTTCTTCAGACATATGGTTTGACTGATATTTGGCAGTTCAGAAACCCTACCTCTAGTTAGGTTATACCTCTAGGTTATTCCTTCTTTTCTCCAGTTCATAACTCATTTTCACAAAACAATTATATATATATATATATATGATCATCTTTTTGATATGGTTTCTGACTGTGAATATCAAGCCATAGTCATTTTAGACCATGCCCCCTTTAAAATGAAGCTATTCATTCCAGGCGTAGATCCTGGATACTGCCCATGGAGGTTCAACCCCCTTCTTTCTAGATGAAACATTTGTGAATTTTATTAAATTACAGATTGATCTCTTTCTGTTACGCAATGGTGGTGTATCAAACACATGACGAGGAAGAGGAAAGGTAAATAAGTCTTTACTTGATAATCCACAGGGAGAAACACCGAATCCAGAGCAGAACATACACCAACACATACCTTTCACAAACGAGACCCGACAAACAACTGAAGACAAACATGAACTTAAATACACTGACTGATTAATGCCTGGTTCAGACTACACAATTTTTTTTTGTCTGTTACGATAGTCACTGTGTCAGATTACGTGATTTTGACTCCAAAAATCTTGTCGTGTCCTGGACTTGAAACATGTCAGACTACACGTTGACACGTTGCTACGCTTGTTGTCACAACGCACGTGAGAAACAAGGGCGTAAACAATGACTCAAGCGGCGTGTTTTGTACTGGCTGTCTTATGTTTAGAAAAGCGCAAAAAAAGAAAGAAAACCCAAACATGGACACGTTCCTGGCTTGCTCGAAGAGGACAGTATGGGCTGTCAATCCTCCAAAGAGAACTTGAGGTAAAATATCGTTCTTTTCTTATTAAATATTTTGTTATTAGCCAGTAGTAAAAGCTTGCCATAAGTTACAGCTAATTTCAGTACTCACCGGGTTGCTGAAGGGCTTCCGCTATCGTTCGCCAGCATTTTTCTTTCTTTAATCGTGGTAGTCCCTCGATGAGACATCGTACAGGCAGGAGTACTGTTGCCAAAGCTCCACGAACTTTTCCTCCATTTCGTAAGTCCACCTTGCCGCACCATCATCTCTCTTGCATTTCGCATGTTTGAAAGTTGTGTACAAAAAGCGTCTGTGCTCCGATTGGTCAGTGTCACCCATGTGACGGAACCCGTCGTGAAGGACCGCAAAAAAATTCAACATGCTAGTCTTTCTGCCGTGACGTCGTGAACCATCGCAGACGTGGTTTTGGTTGTCATATACTATGACACACTATACGAGATGAAACGATCAATTCTTGCATCCCGACATCCATTGTCGTTTACGAATCCCAACGACAGCTTACGTCAAACGGATCGTGCCAGATTCGGGCTAAAATCATGTAGTCTGAACCAGGCATAACTCAAGTAACGAACAGCTGTGATGAATGTGATTAATGTCCATGGTAACTGATTGTGGCGGGAAACTGGAACAAAGGAACACGTGACAAAATGAAAACAAACAAACTGAAAGTCCATGTGAATGTGACATTACGCCCCTCCCGGAAAGGCACGTCCTCACGCCATAGAGAGAGGGGAAGATGAAGACAGGATGCTGAAGACTATGTAGGAGGTGGCTCAGGAGGCGGACGGCCTACCGGGAAGGAACCAAAAGTCCAGGGTGGAGATGATGGTGGAGTGATCAAGGGTGGAGACTTGAACAGAGGCAGATGTTGCGTGCTGACCCAGGCCACAGCTGAGAATGTGTCCCATGGCGGCAGCACAGGAGGGAGGAGCCATGGGGATGACCGGAGGCGACGGAGACACCGATGATGAAGCCCACCGCAAAGCCAGAGAGCCGATGTAGTGGAGGGACTCCGAAGATCTAGGTGGCTGTGACGTAGCCGTAGTGACGACCCCCCGAGATGGTGGTAGAGATCCGGAGGGCTGAAGTCGAGCAGGAGCAACCAAGGGCGGAGGTGGAGTCTGAGGGAGGGAGGAGCTGGCCGAAGACGAAGGGGTGGAGGGCCGGAGTGTACAAAACACTGATGACAAAATCACGCCGCAACTGTTTTTGTCAGATCTTCTGTTACGTAATGGTGGTGTATCAAACACATGACGAGGAAGAGGAAAGTTAAATAAGTCTTTACTTGATAATACACAGGGAGAAACAGAACCCAGAGCAGAACATTCACCAACACATACCTTTCACAAACGAGACCTGACAAACAACTGAAGACAAACAGGAACTTAAATACACTGACTGATTAACTCAAATAACGAACAGCTGTGATGTGATTAATGTCCATGGTAACTGATTGTGGGGGGAAACAGGAACAAATGAATATGTGACAAAATGAAAACAAACAAACTAAAAGTCCATGTGAATGTGACACTTTCTATTCCACAATAAGACTCCAGGGATGTATTTTCTAAAAATTTGGAAAACACTGAAAGCATATTTGAGGGGGCAGATCATTTCATATGGTTCAATGCAAAGGAGAGCCACTACCGAATGTCATAGGCAGTTGACGGATGGTATTTTGAAATTACAGCCACTCACTATCTGATGAGATACTTAAACAGCGTCTGACGCTTAAGATGGAGTTTGATCTCCTCTCGACACGTCAAGCAGAAAACCTTATACTAAAATCTAGACACATTTCTTATGGATATGGGGAGAGGGCTGGAAAAATGTTAGCACATCAGTTGTGTCAGAAGACTGTTAATCAGTATATCTTGGAGATTATTGATGAACAAGGTCAAAAACATATATCTGTTTTCATAAGTTTTCATTCAACTATACAAAAAAAAAAAAAAAAAAACGCTATACAATTAAATGTGAATTGAATTGAAAATTATGGTAACACTTTACAATAAGGTTGTATTAGTTAACAGTAGTTAATGCATTAGTTAACATTAACTAACCATGAACAACACCTCAGTTCAGCATTAGTTAATGTTTGTTAACAGTAGCTAACGCATGTATTAATGCATCTATTCACGTTAACAGTGCAAGTAGTTAACATTTGTTAATGCATTAGTTAACATTAACTAACCATGAACAACAACTCTGTTCATCATTAGTCAATGTTTGTTAACGTTAACACGCATATATGTTCCTGTGAACAGCGCAATTAGTTAAAATTAGTTAACACATTAGTTAATCATTGTTAACGTTAAATCACACATATATTAATGAATCTATTCATATTAACAGCGCAAATAGTTAACATTAATTAATGCATTAGATAATAACATGAACTAATCATGAACAATGCCTCTTGTTTAGCCTTAATGTTTTAAGGTTAACTTACTGTACTTACATTAGTTTATGTAGCAGTTGACACATTTCTAACTCTCCACTCACTTACACTAAATTAAGGTAAAAAAAAAAAAAAAACACCATTGTGTACCTTATCAGCATTATTTATTAACAAGGCATTGATTTGGGCTGTAAATATACAAACCCGATTCCAAACAAAGTTGGGACACTGTATAAATTGCGAATAAAATAGGAATGCAATAATTTAGAAATCTCATAAACTTATATTTTATTCACAGTAGAATATAGATAACATATCAAATGTTGAAAGTGAGACATTTTGAAATGTCATGCCAAATATTGGCTCCACATTCCAAAAAAGTTGTGACAGGTAGCAATAAAAGGCCGGAAAAGTTAAATGTACATATAAGGAACAGCTGGAGGACCAATTTGCAACTTATTAGGTCAATTGGCAACATGATTGGGTATAAAAAGAGCCTCTCAGAGTGGCAGTGTCTCTCAGAAGTCAAGATGGGAATCACCAATTCCTCCAATGCTGCGGCGAAAAATAGTGGAGCAAGTAGTTTCTCAGAGAAAAATTGCAAAGAGTTTGAAGTTATCATCATCTACAGTGCATAATATTATCCAAAGATTCAGAGAATCTGGAACAATCTCTGTGTGTAAGGGTCAAGGCCAGAAAACCATACTGGATGCCCGTGATCTTCGGGCCCTTAGACGGCACTGCATCACATACAGGAATGCTACTGTAATGGAAATCACAACATGGGCTCAGGAATACTTGCAGAAAACATTGTCGGTGAACACAATCCACCGTGCCATTCGCCTTTGCCGGCTAAAACTCTATAGGTAAAAAAAGAAGCCATATCTAAACATGATCCAGAAGCGCAGGCATTTTCCCTGGGCCAAGGCTCATTTAAAATGGACTGTGGCAAAGTGGAAAACTCTTCTGTAGTCAGACGAATCAAAATTTGAAGTTCTTTTTGGAAAACTGGGACGCCATGTCATCCGGACTAAAGAGGACAAGGACAACCCAAGTTGTTATCAGCGCTCAGTTCAGAAGCCTGCATATCTGATGGTTTGGGGTTGCATGAGTGCGTGTGGCATGGGCAGCTTACACATCTGGAAAGGCACCATCAATGCTGAAAGGTATATCCAAGTTCTTGAATAACATATGCTACCATACTGAATGGATACTGAAATGGTCAGCCTGCAGTCCAGATCTTTCACCCATAGAAAATATTTGGCGCATCATAAAGAGGAAGATGCGACAAAGAAGACCTAAGACAGTTGAGCAACTAGAAGCCTGTATTAGACAAGAATGGGACAACATTCCTATTCCTAAACTTGAGCAATTTGTCTCCTCAGTCCCCAGACGTTTGCAGACTGTTGTAAAAAGAAGAGGGGATGCCACACAGTGGTAAACATGGCCTTGTCCCAACTGTTTTGAGATGTGTTGATGCCATGAAATTTAAAATCAACTTATTTTTCCCTTAAAATGACACATTTTCTCATTTTAAACATTTGATATGTCATCTATGTTGTGTTCTGAATAAAATATTGAAATTTGAAACTTCCACATCATTGCATTCTGTTTTTATTCACAATTTGTGCATTGTCCCATCTTTTTTTGGAATCGGGTTTGTAATTCTGAAGTGCAATCCATCTGAACATTAACAGATATGTTGTTCATGTCTATATGCATTTTACTCATTTTATTCATTACTTACATTCAACAAAGCATTCATTAATGGAATTTGTGAACTTTATTGTAAAGTGTACACTATTTCAACATTAACTGATGTGTTACTAACATTTGTTGACCCTTTATTAATATGGCTTACCATTAACAAAGCATTTATTAATGGAATTTGTGAAACATTGTAAAGTATACACTATTTCAACATTAACTGATGTGTTACCAACATTTGTAGATCCTTTATTAACATGACTTACCATTAACATAACATTTATTAATGGAATTTGTGAACCTTACTGTAAAGTGTACACTATTTCATCATTAACTGAGGTGTAACCAACATTTGTAGATCCTTGATAAATGCTTTGTTGAATGTAAGTAATGATAGTAAAATGCATATAAACATGAACAACATATCTGTTAACTCCCTCGGGTCGGCGTTTTTTTTTTTTTATATGAACAAACATGCCAAATTTTTCCAGGGGCCCAAAAATCCTCAGACCCCTGAGGGTTAATGTTCAGATGGTTTCCATTTCAGAATTATGTTTACAGCCCAAATCAATGCCTTGTTAATAAATAATGCCGATAAGGTACACAATGGCATTTTTACCTTTAGGGTATGAGTTAGAAATGTTCACTCTTAGTGTGTCAACCAACTGCTACATAAACTAATGTAAATATGTACAGTAAGTTAACCTTAAAACATTAAGGCTATTTACAGGCATTGCCCATTATTTCATATTATCTAATGCATTGTTAGCTATGAATAGATGCAATCATATATGTGTTACCTTAACAATGATTAACTAATGTTGAACAGAGGTGTTGTTAATGGTTATGTAATGTTAACTAATTGCATTAACTAATGTTTACCAATTGTGCAGTTAACATAAATACATGCATTAATATATGCATGAGTTAACGTTAACAAACATTAACTAATGCTGAACAGAGGTGTTGTTCATGGTAACTAATACATTAACTAATGTTAATGACTTGCACTGTCAACGTGAATACATGCATTAATATATGCATGAGTTAACATTAACAAAGTTTAACTAATGCTGAACAGAGGTGTTGTTCATGGTTAATGTTAACTAATGCATTAACTAATGTTAACTAATTGCGCTGTTAACGTGAATAGATGCATTAATACATGCGTGTTAACGTTAACAAACATTAACTAATGCTGAACAGAGGTTTTGTTCATGGTTAGTTAATGTTAACTAATGCATTAACTAATGTTAACTAATACAAACTTATTGTAAAGTGTTACCAAAATTATTAAGCATATCTACTTATCATCTATATGTCAACGTCATGTGGTTGTACAATTCAAGGTGGTACACCGACTACATTGGTCAAAGGTTTTTCAGACCAGAGGCAGATCCTATTTGTGATAGGTGTAGGCAGGCTCCTGTGAGCCTTTTACATATGTTCTGGACTTGCACAGCTTTGTATAACTTTTGGAAATCGATCTTTGATGCATTTTCAGAAATAATAGAATTGCCAATAGACCCATTTCATTTTATTGCTTTATTTGGTGTCACAGCAGAGAACATGCACCTAAGTAGCTATAATTGTAAAATGTTGGCCTTTTCCACATTACTTGCCAGATTAATATTGTTTAAATTTAAATCTTAAATTTAACCCACCTTTTCTCACTGGATTAAGGACGTCATGCAATATCTTAAAATAGAAAAAATAAGACACTCACTTCAAGGGTCTACCCACATATTTTATGCAATCTGGCTGTAACGAGGCGGGACTCAGGCAGAGATCCATTTGCAAGCTTTATTAAATAAGAGCGTGTTCGTACAGGCAGGGTCAAAGCAGGGGCAAACAGGAACAGCGAGGGATAGGCAGAATCATGGTCACAGTACAGGCAGAAGTCGGGACAGGCAGATATCACTCACAGGTCAGGAAACAATACACAGTCCAAAGCCAGGCAGCAGGGTCGTAATCGAAAGGCAAACAGGATCAGAAACAGGCAGGTAATCAACACAGGGAAACGCTCAGAATTGTACACATGGTGAAACAAGACTTCGCAGTGAGGTGATGTGTGTGTGAGTCTTAAATAGTCCAGAGAATGAGCTAGGCTGTATGTAGCAGAGGGTGATTGGTGAGGAGTGTGAGCATGTGACTGGCAGGGAGGATTATGGGAATTGGAGTCAAGGAACTGACGGTGATCGTGACACTGGCAACCCATTCTGTTATTTGTTGAAAAACTGAAGTTGGGAATACAGTCCCAAATATGTATAATTCATGTTCTTTCTTTCTTTCTTTCTTTCTTTCTTTCTTTCTTTCTTTCTTTCTTTCTTTCTTTCTTTCTTTCTTTCTTTCTTTCTTTCTTTCTTTCTTTCTTTCTTTCTTTCTTTCTTTCTTTCTTTTCTTTTCTCTTCTCTGTATGTAATTGATACTTTTTGTCTGATTGCTAGAGGGATATTCAACAATATTATTGATTTGACTGCACTGACACTATTGGGTGAGAACTGAACTGAACTGAGCTGGACGATGACACCACTGTTTTCTGCAGAACTGCTTTATAGATGAAATTAACTAATTTAATAATTGATGGTCTTTGCAACGGAACTAAATCGACGCTGAACTGACTTCAGCTGAACAATTACACTATTTTTAGAGCTGCTGTACAGCCGAAACTAACTCTGTTTGCATCATTGAATAATTTTCCTCTTAATACTGTAAAGCTGCTTTGAAACATTCTGTATTGTATAAAGCTGTTTAATTAATTTAAAACTGAATGCATAAAATGATCCCATGATGGGAACTCCTGAAAGGTTCTAAACTGTATAATATGAAGACCCTGACAAAACCATTTAAAGTTCTATATAGAACCTTTCCTTCTAAGAGTGCAGTTGCAATGTTGTAAAGGATTTTTGTGTTCTCCAAATCTTTCTCTAAGCAGTTGCAATGTTAAATAGATGCTTCTGGTTTCTGGGCACTGACGCATCCTCAGGTCATCAAGGGGTCAAAGAAAGTTTGCCTTTGGTCCAATTTTGTGAAATTGTTTTGACAGCACAGATCTCTTTTGCTAAAAACAGCATTCGTTTGCTCGGATGTTTTAATGTTGTGCATTTCCAAATTTGTCAAAGAACATTAACTACACATTTAAAGATGACACGTCTGGTGGAGTCTAGAGTGGACACCTGATGGATTTTACAGTATGATCTGTTTTACTGCTGCTTGTAAAACACACACTGTAAATTCCTGTTGTTGGTCATAACATGATAAACTTGTAATTTGTGGTCTGTTATATTGGCTCTCATAAACAGTACAGCTGTTTCTCTCGGACTACAGATATGGGGCCAGTATGTTCTTGATCTTTGGAAAAGATACCTTCAAATGAAGGCACAGAGTTTTACATTCCTTGTGTTTAATGTCAAGGAATGTACAGTTGCAAGAAAACGTATGTAAACCACTTGCAGAATGTGTGAAAATGTTAATTATTTTAACAAAATAAGAAAGATCATACAAAATGCATGTTATTTTTTATTTAGTAGTGTCCTGAGTAAGATATTTTACATAAAAGTTGTTTACATTTAGTCCACAAGACAAAATAAAAAATTACCTGGATGATCTACGACTGTTTTTTTTTTTTTTTTTTTTTTTTTGTGATGGTTGCTTATGAGTCCCTCATTTGTTCTGAGCAGTTAAACTGCCCAATATTCTTCAGAAAAATCCTTCAGGTCCTGCAGATTTTTCAGTTCCCTTTCGAAAGGGAACTCACTCTGCATTGAAATGCTTTGGGGAACGTCACACGTGACCCATGTCTGAAAGCAAACTATCCAACAACTCCAATCCCTATTGGCCAGCGACAGCCTATGACGTAATATGGCACGACCCAGAAGTATAAAAGGAGCGCCTGGAGAAACAGACAGTATCTCTTCGTCTTTCGGGTCTGTTCTGTCTGATCGCGACTATGTCTACTCCGGTAAGGGATTCTTTAATATGCCTTACAAACGTTCAAGAGAGTGTGTTCATCCGTGTCCCAGCTTTTGACACTTGATATACACATTTCTGGGCGTTTTTCTGTCTGGAGAGGAGCGCGCATAGACGGTGCTTGAGAGCGCTGTCTGTGTGTTTGTCTGTTGTTTACTGTGAGCGCCTCCCTATCAGGATCCCTCTAGTTCTCGTTTGGCACTCTTGTCCGCATCTGTGCCTGGTGATTCTGGCCCTGTTTGTGCTGAGGCAAAACGGTGGCTGCAATCATAGGGCTCGCGAGCTTGTTGGGAAGTTTGAGAGAGTTGTATTCTCTCTCGGCTTCTGGTTACCTGGATGTACAGATTTGCGAATCTGTTTGGAGAGAACGCTTATCCTATTAGGATAGCATGTATTTCAAAGCATTGTGTTTTGCTTTGAGTTCTAGCCTTTTGCCCTACATTTGTATGTGAGCTTACTTATGCTGCCACAGGCTAGCACCTGTTCTCATAATAGCAGGCCTTTTTGATATTAGCCTCTATTTAGAGAGATTGGTGACTGTTTTAATATTCGCCAGTTAGGGTTTATTTGTGTCACTGAGTGCATCACCTGCTGGATTGCATACTCAGGGTAGTGTTAGAACCGCTTTCACAGTCTGGTTTCTTTTAGCTCCCTTTGGTGATCTTGATAACAGCTATATTGCATATAACTTGGAATGTATGCTCTTATGTCTTTAGCCTCTTTCTAGTTAGCAGCTTGTGTTTTGCAAGTGCTGTTGTTAGATGATCATAGTTTGCTCACATAGTTTATTTCACGAGCTGAAGCCACGTGTCATTGGAACGGTAGGCCCCTACAGGCCTCCTTTCTAGTTCACATGTTGGCACAGTCTGTGTTTTATTCTGCAAACAGGCTGAACGCCACTTGTTGCTGAGATTGTAGGCCCCACAAGGCCTCCTTTTTTAGCTGACTTGTTGACAGGATACCTGGGAATCCAATACCATCATCGGCCACGCCCCACCTCTGTTGAGTAGGCCTTAAGCAGGCCTCTCGTGGAGTATGTGGGGTAATATGCATTTCCTTTTAGAAACTAAATCTTGAATGCATGGCCTGATGGTTGGTATGGTTATGGTCGCCACTAGCTGATGCCACGTGTTTACTAGGGTAGGCCCTATGGGCCTCCCGTGCAGCATGTTGGAGTTCAGTTATATACTCCTCTCACTTGAGAGTAAAAAGGTGCTTTTACCGAGTACCTGTCTGAGTGGCTGACCTCTCAAGGATGAGTTTTTGTGGTTAGAACTTACTGAGGTTTGGTTTTAACTACATCAGCCTCCTTAAGTCTGGGTTTCTATTTTTGCTCCTAGAACCCTAATGGTTAAACACTGCCATGAGCTGATGCCATGTGTCTGCTGCTTTTCGTATGTGAATCATGCTCAATATTGTAGTGATTTTACTTTGTCCATACAAGGACGTGAAGTAAAATAGGGATTGGTACTCACGTCACCGCTGACGTTGTGATTTTGGATCACACGTCTCTTAAGGTGTGGTTATGGGTACGTCAGATGACCACTTCCCCCTTTCCCTAGTTCAGGGCACCAGTCAAGGTCTTTTACCTTGGCAGTATGAGAACACTCTCAACAGGGGCTCAGCACAAGGAAGACACAAGTGTAATAAAATACATTTTATTAACAAAAAGATAAACAAGAATAACTAACACAACTACTAAATGAATACCATGAATGATAAAGGAATAAAGTGCATAAGATACATAGAATACAAGTGATTAAGTTGGGTGTGACTATGGAAGAGTTACGTTATCTTATGGAAAGATAAACTGTTTCTCTGAAAATAATAAGGTGGAGAACCTTATTATGCACCAAACAAATAAACAAAAGATTATTAGTTATTAAAGGTCCCGTTCTTCGTGATCCCATGTTTCAAACTTTAGTAAGTGTGTATTGTTGTTGTAAGTGTATAAATAAAATCTGTAAAATTTTAAATCTCAAAGTTCAATGCCAAGCGAGATATTTTATTTAACAGAAGTCGCCTACATCGAACGGCCAGTTTGGACTACATCCCTCTACTTCCTTCTTTAATGACGTCACTAAAACAGTTTTTTGACTAACCTCCACCCACAGGAATACACAAAAAAGGGGCGTGGTCTTGTTGCGCTCCCACGGAGAAGAGCAAGAGTTGCGTTTGTAGAGTGTGTTTGTCGCCATGTCGTCGAAACGCTGTTATTTTCATCCCGCATTCCAATCACCTTTGTTTGGCCTTCCCAGGGACGCTGTACTTAGAGATCAATGGTTACAATTTATGTTTAACTCGGTTCCTGAAAATTATAATCCACATGTAAAACTATGTGCAGCACATTTTGCTGAGGACAGCTTCCTCAATCTCAATCAGTTTAATGCCGGATTCGCACAAAGATTATTCTTGAAAGATGGAGCAGAAGCTGCTGTCGAATCACAACACAGGAACCGCTGGCACAATCAGAACTCGTTACGTATTTCTGAAGGAGGTACTTCATAGAACAAGGAAGTCATCAGCCCATTTTTAGGACAGTGGAAACAGCGGTATACAGATAAGTAAATTATGTGAAAAATACTGTGTTTTTTTACACACGAAACATGAACACATGTTATATTGCACACTATAAACACAATCAAAGCTTCAAAAAACCACGAAAAACGGGACCTTTAACTAACATCAGCTATATTACATCTAATGGGAATTAGGAAATAATATACTGATAATATACAAAAATGCCAAGGTCTCTTGAAAGAGGTTTAAGTGATATTGACGTTCCATGTGGTTGAGTCCGATGATGGTGACGTCTTCCACTGGTTGTGCTGGTTGACAATGCAGTGGGGAGAGGAGCCAGAATCTGTTTCAACAGTCTTGAACACGAAGCTCTGTGGTATGCTGATCTCCTGGAGCACCAAAGGGTCCTAAAATCTGGAACACGCAGATAAGGCCCTGGTGTAGGTGCAGAAGGTCCTAAACAGTCTGGAACATGCAGACGAAGGTACCTTGGAGTGAAGGTTTGCTCTGCTGAGCTTAACCTTGTTGCAGATGTTGTTACTGTCTTGCTGGACGGAAACTCTGAACGTAGTGTTTGTTGATGTCTCCTTCCTCACAAGCTAGAGGCTTAGAATGTGGTTGTCTAGGTTGCTGTCTCTTCTGGATGGACCAGAGGCTCAGAACAGTATATCTGTCATGTCTTTCCCCCATGCAGGACAGACTCAGAACGGTATATCTGTTGTGTCACACCCGATGGGAGACTCAGAACAGTATATCTGTTAAAATACTTCTCCATTCGAGTGCTGTGATTGGCTGCTGGCATCAGAGGGGACACACACAGTGTGACCCACCCTTCTCTCCTCGGTGGAACTCATTTGCATAAAGCACAAAGTTGGAAGTCTTTACAGTGTCTTTAAAGTTTACCAATGCATTTCTCACTTTCCAAACCACCACCAGAATACCTTTGGCAATATTCTAAACAAATAGAGACTAAACACGATGGAAAAGGATTGCACTGTCATTCATTTGTACATTAACAGCTGCATTTGTATCAGATGTTGCACTGATAGCTGTCACTGAGAATACTTATTTCTGTGAATAAGTATGAAATGGATGTGTAGTTTGCATCAGTTCTAAGGTTTTCAAACATAGTTTTTAATGGATTTGGATGGATCTTTGTGATCTCTCTTTGTTTTACCCATTGCTGCTAAGGTCCCGAGGAATTTTTATGGTGGTCTGTGGCCAACCTTAGGAAGTAGTCTCTAGATGGGTGAAGGGCAGAAACTGCCTGTGGACCAATGAGAAGTCCTGTCCTTCCCAGGCTTGGTACAAGAGGTCTTCTTCTTGCCCTCTAAGAGGTGTCTGGATGTGGTCCTTACATCTTTATCTGATGGCGTTGGACAGTTTGTTTGTGTTAGTCCACCAAGATCCAATCAAAATGTAGCAAACCTTTGTCCGCTGTTACGGACAGAGAGGGGCCCGGCCATAAACTAGGCCCTGGAATGTGCTGTTCACTACAATATGAAGCTATTATCATGATGTAGGCCCCTTTCTGGCCTCCATGATTATGTGCCCACAGTATGGTCTACCTGTTAGGATGAGCTTTGTACTTCCTTGCTAGGGTTGTTTGTGTAATAGTGCTTAGCTCCCTAAGCTGATCAAGGGTTGTAGGCCTCCATGAGGCTTGCTCCTGAGGTTCAGCCCTAGGCTGGTTTGTGCTAGCGCACAGACTCCTCAATGCAAATAATCAAGCGCTGAGTAGATCCTAGGATGTGCAGATTATACTCCCCTCAATACGAGGATTTATAGCACTCAGCTGACTTCTGCTCTCCAGGATGCTAGTCTCTACGTGGCCACTAGACTAAAGCTGTATGTTTTACAGGTATTAGGCCCTCTGGGCCACCTTTTGAACATACTGGTGTATGTAATAGTGTACTCCTCTTGCTGTGAGAGTTACAAGTATTTACTAAGAACATTTTTGGTTGGCCAGTGCCCCAGGTGATAATTTAACCTCCTTATGGTACGGTTAGTTGTCCATCCTGGTGCTTGAAACACTGCCACGAGCTGACGCCATGTGTCTGCTGAGGTCATAGGCCCGTCTCTGGGGCCTTCCTTAGTGCATGATGGGGTATGTTGTACTCCTCTTGCTTTAAAAAGTAAAAAGGGTTTTACCGAGTGCACTGCTTGTTGGATTGTGTTAAGTGGACTGTTATGTGGGCACTTCACAGTCTCATTTTTCTGTATACTGAAGTCATGTTTCTTGCTTCCAGCAAGATGGGTGTTCAAGGTGGCTTCCGCAGGCCACCATTGAATGTCCTACTGTCATGACAAAGTACTCTAACTTATGTGAGTCTTACTCCACATAGTACCACTATCATGAGTAGGCCCTTTCTGGCCTCCATGGTTATATGCCCACAGTATGGTCTACCTGTTAGGTCGAGCTTTGTACTTCCCTGCTAGGGTTGTCTGTGTAATAGTGCTTAGTTCCCTAAGCTAATCATGGGTTGTAGGCCTCCATGAGGCCTCCTCCTTGGGTTCAACCCTAGACTGGTTTGTGCTCCCTGTATCAGGGTTTCTTTCTTTCTTTCTTTCTTTCTTTCTTTCTTTCTTTCTTCCTTTCGGGTTTCTAGCGCACAGCCTCCTCAGTGCAAATAATCAAGCACTGAGTAGATCCTAGGATGAGCGGATTATACTCCCCTCAATACGAGGATTTATAGCACTCAGCTGAGTTCTGCTCTCCGGGATGCCTGTCTCTACATGTGGGTTTTAGTTGCTTACTGCCCTTCTTGCAGTCGTTCTTACCTGCTCTCTTCTGAAGAATGCGTTTTGGAGATTCTGTATTCAGACAGGGTTGGCCAAGACTAGGTTTGTCCTACATCAGACCAGGTCAGCATCCCTGGTGGCATTGGGGGTGGCTTCGTTCCCCTCTAGTGACTGGCCGGGGTTCCTTTTGGTTCCGTGGCCACATTCCCTTTAAGGGGACCACTTTTTCTCAGAAACGTTGGTCCCAGATGCCTTGAGCGGCCTTAGTAGGCTTTCTACGGAAGGCCTCTTTTAGGCTCTGCCTGGGCTGTTGGTCGTAGGGAATGCTGTCACTGACAGCCTGGTGTGACCCGAAGGGTGAGTTGCTAAGCTTTTCCTTCGAAACTGCTCGACATTTGTCAGCCATATTATTTGGCATGCACTCTCCTTAAGCATGGCGGCGTGGGTATATCGTTCCCCAAAGCGTTTCAACGCAGAGCAAGTTCCCTTTCGAAAGGCAATGTCTCAGGTTACGTATGTAACCATGGTTCCCTGAGAACCAGGGAATGAGACTCTGCATTTCCTTGCCATGCTTCGGTCTGCCTGCCTGCAGAACAGTCCATCAAGACGATAGATACTGTCTGTTTCTCCAGGCGCTCCTTTTATACTTCCGGGTTGCGCCATATTACATCATAGGCTGTTGCCGGCCAATAGGGATTGGAGTTGTTGGATAGTTTGCTTACAGACACCGGGTCACGTGTGACATTCCCCAAAACGTTTCAACGCAGAGTCTCGTTCCCTGGTTCTCAGGGAACCATGGTTACATACTTAACCTGAGACGTTTTCAAGCATCTTTTGCATAATTGAACCCTCTCCAACAGTGACTGTATGATTTTAAGATCCATTTTATCACACTGAGGACAACTGATGGACTCAAACACAACTATTAAAAAAGTATCAAACATTCACTGACGCTCCAGAAAGAAACACGATGCATTAAGAGACGGGTGGTGAAAATGTTTAAATTCGAATATCAAGGTAAACTGTATTTAATTTTTCTTCTGGGAAACATGCAAAAGTATGTTCTGTTGCTTCCAAAGCAACAAAAAATGCAAAAAAAAAAAAAAAAAAAAATCCTGGTGGACCTGGAGGATTTTTCTGAAGAACAGAGCTCAGTTTAACTGCTCAGAACAAAGGACTCATGAAAAACCATTACAAAAAAACAAACAAACAAAAAAACACTCGTAGATCATCCAGGTAACCACACACATTATTAAGAACCAATGCTTCACATACTTTTGAATGGTGACATTTTAATAAATTCAGCTTTTTTTTTTTTTTTTTTTTTGTCTGAATATGAACTAAATGTAAACATCTTTTATGTAAAATAGATAAATTGTATAATTTTTTAAATAAAAAATAACATGCATTTTGTATGATCTCTCTTATTTTGTTAAAATAATTCACATTTTCACAGATTCTGCAAGTGGTTCACATACATTTTCTTGCAACTGTATATAGAATGCAATTTTTAGCTATACATTTCATTTAATGCATTCTAAGGAGAGGAAACAAGAATCACACCAAAAGAGCTAAACACTGAATATCCACTCCCTTGTGCATCGATGAGCGTTTGGATCCCAACACCCTGTCATCAGTTTGTGGGTTTTCCCTCCTTGGACCACTGTTGTTAAATTATCATCCCTGCTGACCCAGGAGCAACTCACAAGCCTTGCTATTTCAGAGATGACCCAGTTGCCTTGCCATAACAATTTGAGTCAAAGTAGCTCAGATCTTTATTCCTGCCTATTTCTCCTGCATCCAACCCCAAATGGAATGGTAAGATGGTGTTTTTTTTTTTTTTTTTTTTTTTTGTCTTCAATATTTTTTTTTTTAAAAAAGTCTCTTATGCATTTCTATTTTAATGTATTTTAAAATATAATTTATTCCTGTGTTGTCCAAAGTTGAATTTTCAGCATCATTACACTAGTCTTCAGTGTCACATGATCCTTTAGGAATCTAACATGCTAATTTGCTGCTAAAGAAACATTTCTTATTATTATAAATTTAAAAAAAAGTTGTGCTGCTTAATATTTTTTGTGGTAACATTTTCAAATGTCTTTAATTAATAGAAAGTTCAAAAGAACATTATTTATTTGATGTTTTGTGTAGCAATGTAAAAGTCTTAACTGTCCCTTTTGACCATTTTATTGCACACTTGCTGAATAAAAGTACTTAATTCTTTACAAAAAAAATTTAATAAAAAAAAAAAGGTTGGGACTGTGCATAAAGTCAGTGACAGTTGTCAGTAAGTTCACAGTTTGCATCGTATCATTATTAGCAATGCTTTGTAGGATGAAGACGTTAAGTGCACATGCACAAGATAATTCATTTTAAGCAGGACAGTGACCCAGCAAAAGTCACACTGGACTAATGGGCTTATGTTCTGGAGTGGAGCATTCAATCGAACATCTGTATAATGACTTAAAAATTGCTGTTTACAAATGGTTTCTGTCCAAACTGATGAAGCAAGAGCAATTTTGCCAAGAAGAATGGGAAAAAATCCAGTTTGAAAATGTGAACACAAACTTAAGAAATTTCAGCTGTAATTGCTGCTATTAACTTTAACAAATGTCGCTGCTTTATAATCAATTTAGTCAAACGTTTTTTGCACCCCTTTAACGTTATAAGTCTTTACACTTTTTATATGTATTTGTATAGGTAAATCGTGAAATCGTCTTGAAAAGGCTAAAAACCGAGATAATTGTTTTTATAAGCAGGCCTGCCCATTTTAGATGAGGTGTGAAGATGTGGAAGAGAGATAGATTCAAAGTATGCATTTATATTTTTATGTTAACTATCTTCTTGAACAGATGTATCAAATCAGACCATGTCGAACTTATAGTCAACAATCTTTCAGATCTTAATTAAATCTCTTATATTAAAATAGCAGTGACCCATAAAATTGTCCATTTAAATTAAATGCTAAAACTGTCAGATTTCTCTTTTTATCTTCAGAAGTCACAGCATTTCATGACATGCATATAATTAAGAGAGAGATAACATAGAAAAGGCATTTTTAGAAACCTCTTGGTGCACCCTGACTTTAAAAAGGCATGACACTCGTGGCCATAAGCCTGATACACTTAAGTTAGACAAAGAAAAACTGTATGTTTTAGAACAAAACAAATGTGCTTTCTGTGATTGGATGTGATGAATATGAATTGACTTTAATGTAAGCCAGTTCAAACATTTAGAGATTTTGAAGCTTGTTTGGGTGTTCCTACAATGAAGACGACTTCAAAAATGGATACAACAACGAAGACTTCTAATCATTGTTTTTCTCTGCTATTCTATGGAAGCCCCCAGCTCCATTTTATTAGAGAGAGAGAGAGAGAGAGAGATCAAAAAATTACTTTTTTAATGTTGTGGAAATGGGCTTCCATACTTATCTGATTGGCTGGCTCAACACAACTGTTTTTCTCAGAATTCAATTCTTAAAAGACAACAGTGTCATTGTTCAGCTGAAGTTGATTCAGTTCAGTACAATGACTGTGTAAAGTTAATAAATTATGAAACGAGTTTAATTCAGCTATAAATCAGCTCCAGCTTCCCTGGCTAGACACTATACAGTCTTGACAACATACTACTGTGATGGTATGAGAAGGGCAAACCGGACAGCAGAATGTTACTCGACACCTGCTAGTCACACCCAATGTTAGCCTTCTCTTTCTGTCACTTCTGGGTTCAGTGTTTTGTCAAGCTCCTCTGGAGGTGGCACACTGTGAAGTTTTCCAGTCCCAGAGCACCCTGGAGCTGCGGAGGAGACTTGATCTCTGATCAGAGCTGAAGCCTGAGTCACTCGCTCGCTTTTGTCATATCCTGTCAAGCCTGTATGAACTTCTTTCATGTGCCTGTGCGTGGAAAGAGAGAGGTCCTATTTTGGAATTTGATGATACGGTGCATGTTAAAGTGGAAGAGGGAGTGTAGGTGTGTATTCGATCCTAAAATTGTTCAGGAGTCAGTTGCCATTTTCCTTCATACCCTACGAGATAATGAGAGGGGGAACTAGAAAGAGAGCAGGGGTGGTGAAGAGAAAAGAGAGAGCAAAACTTTGATGATGGGGAGAGAGTTGCGTATAGGGTGGGGAAAAAAGAAAGAAAAGTGAAAGACATGACTTGGGGGAGGATAGAGCAGATGAAAGAAGAGGTGCCTGGTGGTCAGATGATGCAATTTAACAACAGTCATATGGCATTTTCTGCTGGCTGCCTAAAATACACCAGGTAAACAGATACAATCAAACTGTCCAAAAATCAATTACTTCACTGGGATTGCTCTTGCCCAAAGACCTGCTTTAGATGTCTAGAGGTCCCGGAAGGAGTAGGAGGACCCTTTTTAGAGTGATATCCTGCCGAGGGTGACCTTTCTCGTAAAGGGCACTTCCAGTGAAGTGCAAATCATGGATTTGAAAGCCCAGACGATTTTATTTACATGGAAATCATTTCATCAATTCAAACTTCCAAACTAATTATCAGTGTGATTATCATCCACACTCTTATCATCTTATCATCAACTCACTACATAAATACATAAGATATTTAGGTCATATTTCACCTTAAAATAAAAGAAACACAAAACATTGTAATTATATATATATATATATATATATATATATATATATATATATATATATATATATATATATATATATATATATATAATGTTTTGTGTTATCACAATCTAAAACACTTGCCGCAGATTCAACTTTCAAGGAATCTTTAATTAAAAAAATACACAGGGGGGAATACACACTAAATTATGACAATCACTGGAAAAGGACAAAACCAAAATAAGTATAATTTATAAATACACTGAGAACTAGACGAGACACAGCTGGGGATAATCAGTAACTATAGAAACAAATAATTACATAATCCAAGTGTTGGTATCTACAGATTGGAGTAATGGCCTTGACGAAAGGTTTTGAAAGCTCCTTGTCAGGGTTTGGGCTATGGTTAGAGGTTAGTTTTTCATTTGTCCATGTGTATATACAGCCCTCATGTTACCATTGTCTCTTTTCTAGCTTTGTTCCTCGTAACCTCTGTTGGTGAGTTTTGTGTTTCATGATCATGGTAAAGTTTAGGTTGTCAAGACAAACCATAGTCAAGTCAAGTCTGTTTTGGATTATATTTTATGTCAATCAATAAACTGGGTTCTCACTGTCAAGTCACCTCCAGTGGACTTGTTACAAGACATGAAATATGTCTATATTTGACCAAAGACTGATACTTTATCAATGAGGGAAGAAGCAGTGCTCAGAAACACTGTTATAAATGCACATAGTGCAACCAACCAGACAGCGCCAGACAAAACACAGCGAGAACAACTGCATTGCTTGAATGCATTAGCTGGGTCCATGAAAGAAAGAAAACTCATCACTCCTTACTGATGTAACAGCAAAGAATAATGTGGTTGGAAACAGTGGGAAAGCAGGATACAAAGTTTTATTTTCTACTGGCAGCAGGGAAAGGTAAATGTCTAACTGGGCTTCTTTGAACACTATAGTAGAATAAATGAGGGTTTAAAGGAGCTCAAATATTACAGAAAGGAAATGCCCATCATGAAATGATCTGTCCACTATTCACTACTCTCTCAATGAGTCCAGAGCAAATCTAATGGCTCTGATCTTCCCGATCACATGTGCAGAGCCTTGGAATCACCTGAGATGGTGTTGGTCCTTCCTACTGTTCAAACTACAAATAGATGGACCGCACCACAAACAAAACCTCCTTTAGTGGTTATCAAAAATCCACTGTTCAAAGAAATGTCCAGGTTTTTTTTTAGCTAATTATTATACTGCATCCAGTTACAGTGTGAAACAAATGAGACTAATTAATTTTTCTAAATCACCTTGAACTGGGTCTAATTTTGCAGGTCGATGAACTTCTAGATATGTGTTATTAAAGTAATTCCTCTCAGAACATCAACATTTACGTTTATGAATTTAGCAGAAACTTGTCCAATGCAACTTATGTACATCACATTGAAGGCATACATTTATTTATTACTTAATGCATTCCTTGTGAATCGAACCCAAAACCTTGGTGTTGCAAGCAGCATGTTGTATTGTTTGAAATACAGGAAAGTGCATGCAAACAAAGTCGTGTCATACATATAATCTGTTCAACGTTCTTTCCTAGATCCTTATGTGGGTTCTAAATGAAAGTAACCAGGTTTATTATTATTTATTAAAGCTGATCATGACAAGTCCAAAAATTGAATATAGCACTTGAATATCACACTATGTTATTGTTATACGTTCAAAATATATTTTTGCTAAATATATTTTGTCCATGCTAAGTCATAGTCACAGTATGCAATATCGTCACTGTCGGGCAGAAACCTCTTGTGTACAAAACCACTACTTTTCAGGAAATGGAAAAATAAACACTGTTGATATTGTGGCTTTATATATTATTAAAATTTTGCCAAAATCAATAGCTCATATGGAGTTACAAGCTTTTGGACTGAGGCAGTAAGTGCATTACATTACATTTTCATCAAATTTCATCAACAAGTTTATTGTAGATATGTTATAAAAAATTAAGTGCTACACAGAGGCAATTTAAGACACCATTGGTAATGACTCAAGGACAAATTCTACACTAAGACATGTTATTCTTATTCAAACAAACTTATTTACCATTGCATTGCAAACAAGCAGAGACAGTCCAAACTGGGTGCAGTACTTCATTCAGGAAAAAGGCTGGGTGAAGTTATGAGGTTTTACAGACAGTTTGAGGATCCAACTGGTTTAGTCACAAGCACTTTTTAAGTAGTTAAATATTTACAAAACTGACAGACAAATGTAAAGGGATACCAATAGTAGGGTAGGATGGGGGAACATGCCCCCCTTAAGAACAATGTGAATTTACTTTTAAATTGTAATATATTTAGCAATAAGTTTAGCATTTGCAGGATGATGATGCATTAGCCAATGTGTTATTATTGGAAATAATTAGAAACATTTGCTAATTTAGTTGTTATAGCACAAAATGCCAAATATTAAAATAGAGGTAAGTTGGCCCCCTACCTGGGGTAAATTACTTTTGATATAATTCTTATTAATATTTATATATTTTTAATTTCATTAATGTAAAATACTAAAACTACTGTATTTACAATAAAAATGTATTTTGACAATTTAGTTGAATAATTGAGTAACTGATGACAGACAAAGCAGAATCCCAGTAAAAGAGATTCATCTGAAAGGTAAAATTATTCTATGACTTATAGGTCTATATGTCACAAGCGCACCGGGCTCTCTCTCAAGTCATACGCCTGCTCACTTTTACCAGAGTTCTAATCACGCACACCTGCACCACGTCAGAACCTCATCAGGATCCCTTTAAAAATGCTCACTTTCAATCACTCTTTGTCTGACTTTGCGTATGCTGAATGGACTCTAACCTTGTCTCTACTGACCTGTGGGTATTACCCTTCACCTGCTTTTCAGCTAAGTCTTATGCTAATAGTTATGTATTATACTACCTGTATAAAAATGTATTTGTGTGAACGTATACTGATTATTGCCTTTCATTCACTTAAGTTAATGGAGTTTGTGGTGATAGTTTGATTCGCGGATCCTTTATGTTGGATACAACTGACCAATTATCGAGTAGCCTACATCTTGGATAAGATTCGCAACTACAGCACATTTAACTCTTAAGTTAAATTCCAGACTATATATGATGTATTCCAAAGTGTATCCTATGTATCCCTGTATGCATGCATTTCTCCCTATCATATAAGCATAAGTTATGACTGTAGTTGTGTTAGTTTTACCCTAAACGTTTATATTCAAGTGGGCAAAGTGTATCTCGGCTTTAAAGGGGACCTATTATGACCCATTTTACAAGATGTAAAATAATTCTCTTATGTCTCCAGAGTGTGTATGTGAAGTTTTAGTTCAAAATACCCCACAGATAATTTTTTTATAGCATGTTAAAATTGCCACTTTTTGGGGCAAAAACACATCGTTTCAGTGTGCCCGTTAAATGCAAATGAGCTGCTGCACTCGGCAGCGGAGGGCGGAGCTTTAAGAGCTCATTCTCCGGTGTCAGGAGTCAGTCAGGACGCACTATAATGTCAGAAACTGCGAATACATGCTGCATGGAGATAGAACAGTTTAGTTCAGTTACGGTTATAACTTATATTGTCTTGTTTTTATCCACTATATGAGTATCATAACGTTTATTGTACTTCACACAAAAGATGAAGCGTCCGTTTTCACCCTAGAAAATCACTGTAAGAGCTTAATAAAACAGTGCAAGTGTGCATTAAAATATTATCCATAAACTCTCTCTCTCTATATATGTCCTTCATCAACATACATAGCGAAGTACACAGAAACACTCGTTACAACTAACAGTAAACAAATATATAAAAACTGGTACGTTAAACTTTATATCCGTAAATCAACTCAGATGAACTGTAATAAAGTGCTCTCACCTTCATTACTGCCATATCCAGTATTACTCTGGAGGCTGTAAGCTGGATCATGAACAGTCTACTGACATTTTTAGCACAACCTCTGTTTTGTATTGTCCATTTGTATTGACATTCATTCACAAAGCAGTCTGGTGTGAAAGGATTCACGCAGACATAAATGGATTTCGGTAGAGTTGAGGGAGCATTTTCTTCAAAAACAAAATTTATCCACCTTGTCTTCAGCAGCTCAGATTTAGGGAGTAAATGGAGAGAGCTATGTGGATTAATCCATCCAGCTACAGAACACCTAAAACGCTTGGGAGACATTCTCATCAGTGAAGCAATGGCGGACTACACTATGCAAAAGTGAATTTTGCATAATAGGTCCCCTTTAATGTCTTCCACACAAATACTTTGTGGATTCAAAATGTTCCTCTCCAACTGTCTGAACCAACTATGTATGTTATGTTACTGTAAAATGCTTTCGTCCAGTTTTAGGGTTTTTTGGAAGAAAACTTACCAATTCGGACACCTCCATAAATTATGCAAATGAAGTCCTAAAAACACACAAAGGATGTCTTTCCCGCTTTATATTATAATTGATCATAACGCGTTATGATTTAATTATATACGTCGCCCATAATTTGAGCTAATTCATTACAGCACCTTGTGTCATCAACCTGGAACTAAAGTTCAATTCAGTTTGATTAGTGACCCGGCTTGACTGGTTACTTCCTGAGAACAGGCTCAAAAGAACGATTCGTTCAAGAATCGAACATCACTAGTGTGGATTTGGACTACTATATTTACCTAAGTTGACTTGCCCATCTTTAGTCATCTTGTCCCAGGGGGCATCTTACCCAAACCTACCCTAATGATTTATGAAAATAAATAAATAAATTGACGAAACATGGAGATGCCAGACAGCCACGATATATGCATAGGTTAAAACAAAAACAACAACAAAACAACAACTGACAATTCCTTATCTTAATCTTGCAGATGTTAAGCTGCGAGTAAGTTGTGACTTAACTTTTGCAAGTGTAAAAAGGGTAGTGTAAAGGGTGAGGACAGTTCATTGTACAAGTTTTGTCATATTTGACACATAGTCTTGTAGCCTCACAAATTTCCAGCTGTGAGGAAGGAAGGTCCCAACTTGAAGTTGGATAGATTGGTGTTGAAGGCACTGGAGGAGTCAAAGAACACAAGACTCTGGAACCAACCTTGTCTGCTACGGCCTGTAGTCTCTGGGAAGCAAGGCCCTCCATCATTGACACCAGGGCCATCCATGGAGTCTTCCAGAGGCAAGGTACCTTCGTCATCCTCAGAGAAAGAGAAAACAAATAATGAAGAGCCCCGTAGCACAGCTGGCACATGTCCTGGGGGCTTCCTGTGGCCTCCATCAAGGCCCTGGGCTTGATTTCTACAGAGTTTCCTCAGCTTTCTCCTCACCTAATCAAGGTAGATCATCTCGAGCACGCAGGGCTGTGACTTCAGAATGATGTCAAAAGGAAGTGAAAATTACATTATCTTTATATACCTTATCTTTTCTTGAATAATTGTAACCAAAGTTAAAATGCATTACAATCTTTGCAAATTCCTTGTTACATCTGTAATTGGTTGTTTGTAATGTTTTTAATGCATGGTACTTTCTAAAGGAGTACAATGAATGGATACATGTTATATTATAATGTACGGAAGAGGATTAGGGCCAAGCAATAATAAAAAAATAAAACTATCTCGAGATTAAAGTTGTTAAATTTTGAGAAAAAACTCGTTAAATTTCGAGAAAAAAGTCGAGATAAAATGTTGAGAACAAGGTCATTAAATTACGAGAAAAAAGTTGTTAAATTATGAGAACAAATTAATTAAATTATGAGAAAAATGCCGTTAAATTTCGAGAAAAAAGTCGAAATAAATTGTTGAGAATAAACTCGTTAAATTACGAAACAAAAAAAACTCTTTATTCTTGACTTCTCAACATTTTATCTCGACTTTTTACTCAATTTAACGAGTTTTTTCTCATAATTTAACGAATTTGTTCTCGTAATTTAACGACTCTTTTCTCGTAATTTAATGAGTTTATTCTCAACATTTTATTTCGACTTTTTTCTCAATTTAACAACTTTAATCTCGAGATGGTTTTAATTTTTTATTATTGCTTGGCCCTAATCCTCTTCCGTAAAAATGTATTATAACTGTGGTTACATTTATTTATGAGATCAAACAGTGCATTATAAGGTGCATCACAATGCATAATGGATTAAAATAATTTTATAATGTATAATGGCTTTAAGTAAAGTGTTTTTGTGTGTGTGTGTGTGTGTGTGTGTGTGTGTGTGTGTGAAATATGAACCAATATTATTAAAAATTATAGTCATAAATTATAGATTACAAAATAACTAGACAGATTTTTCAACATTTATTGTTTATCTTTATTGTCACTTTTGATCAACTGAAAGCATCCTTGATGAATAAAAGTATTAATTTCTTAAATCTGTTTACTCATCAAAGTCTATTTTACACACATTTGGTGCTTGATGTATTTTCTTTTTGGATCTTTCCATTTACACAGCTGTGCTCAGTATATGACAACAGCATGATAAAACTCCTTTGACAGTTAATATGTAGTTTAACAGCAAGTACTTCTACTTTTAAAGACCCCGTGGTGAAAGTCAAGTTTTTAATGTTGTTTATATGTCTATGTAGTGTTTTTAATATGCTTTAAGACAAACCATGTGCAAATTCATAAGTCAGCACCATTGCTGAGTATTTTATGTTTGAAACTGCAGTAAACCAAAGACCGTCTAAAACCCGTAGTTTGAAATCGGTGGTGTTTGTGACGTCACAGACTACCTTGTAACCAATCACAACAACGTGCCGGCAGGCTTTAGCATATCATTAACTATGACTGCACTGAAGCAGGAAAGTCTCAAGAGAAGCCATGTTATCCCGGTATATTTTGTTGATATGAAAAATTGTGTAGATTTATCAATATAGCGAGTCTATTACGATGTTATGATGAACTATATGCCTTTCTCCACTGACGTTCTGAGTTGTTTAAAGCGTTTGTAAGGATACTGATTGTTAGAAGGCAGCTGTCTGACTCTCAGATGAAGAACAGGAATGGTGCATGTAACATTAGCAACACATTATTAGCTGTTTGATAACGTAGTCAAGCAAAAGGCTAATCATATTAATTCCTATTAATTAATGACAGAACCTTTGCAAGGGCTGTGCCAAGTGTGCGAGTGTCAAAGTAAAGTGACAGCTGACTTGAAGTAGAGCCAATAAAGTTCATGTTTTTGTCCTTCGAAATATTGTAATACTACAAAACATAGCCAAAACAATATTGCTCTGAGCGCGTGCATGTGACCGTGATTCATGTGCATATGTCAGTCAGTGTGGAATCGCACGTCAAGTTCTGAGAGAGCTATTCAATCCATTATAAATTCTGATTTTGGCCGCCTCTGGAATGGATCAAACCATAGATAGCCTACCTGATAAGTTCAAGTAAATACACTGGAAATCCGCATACATTCAAGGATGTGCATTTATTTCATGTAGCCACAACACAAACAACAAATTGCCTCATCGTCACTGCAGCAACAGTAGACTCTCCAAGCTGGCATGAGTGAGTGGAGGCGGGGCTAATTTGCATATTCATTGATCCGTGTATATTAAATGAGGCAAGGTTGTAGAGTTACATTCAAGCTATTTTAAGGCATGAAGAAATTTTTTTTTTTTTCACTTGAATTTTTTTTTTTTAAATATGTCATTTTGGTGATCAAAGATGAGTTTTATGGGATAAAATAATTGACTACAGGGGGAGTTTAAGGCACAAACCTACTACATAGAGTCACCGTTCCCTCCAGTGAACTATGTAGGACCATTCCCACAGAGGCCAATTTCTCTTCAGCACTATATTGTTCCACTCTACCATCCCTGAAATTATCTGTCCTTTCTGTCTTCCCTCACGGAAAGTCCTGCAGTGAATAGCAGAACATATCTGCAGCAATTAGTGGGTGTCAAAGTGCTACTTTTGTGCTTAGATTAAATGTAATTTCCAATTAATGACTTGCATTTACAGCATTCTGTTCGCAGCAGTGATCTATTCAGTTCTGGGTAAATGGGCTGATGGTGTCTGTGAGGTACATTTGAAAGTTCAGTGAGGGGATGATGAGACCTTCAGAAATAGTGTTCTAGTAACTGTTTTAGGTAATATGTAGAGAAAGTGGAACCATGAAGTGAGTGAATGATAGGAAGATATGGGTAAGTCTTCAATAAGGTGCAGTTAAAGGGTTAGTTCACCTAAAAATGAAATTTCTGTCATTAATTAATTACTCATGTCATTTCACACCCGTAAGACCTTCGTTCATCTTCGGAATACAAATTAAGATATTTTTTTGATAAAATCCGATGGCTCAGTGAGGCCTGCATGACTGCAAGATAATTAACACTTTCAAACACCCAGAGAGTTACTAAAGACATATTTAAAACTGTTCATGTGACTACAGTGGTTCAACCTTAATGTTATGAAGCGACGAAATACTTTTTGTGCACCAAAAAAACAAATTTACGACTTTATTCAAAACACTGCTTCATGAAGTTTCGAAGCTTTACAAATCTTTTGTTTTGAATCAGTGGTTCGGAGCATGTATCCAACTGCCAAAAAAAACAATATACAGAGGGAAAGGTCAAGTCTTATGTAACCTTTCAACATGAAAAATAAAAGTGAATGAAAATGAAAAAAAGTATTTGTCCTTTAAAACTACAATTATTTTTCTTTATTATCATCCTAGGGAATAAGTTTAATCCTTAAAAGTTGAAGAATCGCATACAGACAGACAGTAAAAAAGAAACTGACAGAAAGGAAGGAGAGCTCAGAACAGTAGCGGTCTGTCATCTGAAGATGACGGCATTTGCATTAACATGCCTTCACAATGCTGGCAGAAGGCAGTCGCTAATGGAAACCCTTTAAGGTGGCATTTTGGCTGCCCACTCCTTGCCATCCTTCAATGGTCATAAGATTCATGTTGACAGGCTATTAGAGCACAACCCACCCCGAGATAGAGGAGGTGGTGGCGGATCGGGTCGTAGCGAGGGGGAGGATGGGTTATGAGATGTAAAGATGCCGTAGGGAATGATTGTTTATGGAGGATTGACCTTCACCTCTATGCATGCCCTCCTCGTATCAGTAGCAAGAAATGATCTTCTTTTTTGGTTGTTATTAATTAAGAGGCATGACATGCTCGGCAGGAATGGAGGGATCACAGTCATGGTGTATTTAATATCAGATGTTATCATCTTTGGCTTAAGATGTCATCAACAGTAATGTAGCAATGCAAATGCTGCGTGTCTGCTTGAAAAATAATTGTAATTAATACTTCACAGGGCATGATGGAATATGTGATCACCACTGAAGGGAAACACAGCCACTAAAGAACATTGCTGCCAGTTGCCCATTATCGTGTCAACATATATTTGCACATTAGTTTTATTTTTACATTGTTTATTGAGCTGGCTGAAAAATAAATGATTGCACATACTGTATGGCTTAAAACTGTGACAATCAATACTGATGCATTCTGGGCCGCAGATTGTGGTGCCACAGGCCTGGACTACATGGCACCTTGAGGGCTGACCTAGCAACGTGATCTAACGAGAATAGGTATGTGTATTTACGCGAAGTGTAGTTCTACCTCATGTACATTTACTTGTTTTCATACACACTGAAATGTACAATATTGACGTATTGACAGTACTGAATCATACACACGCGTATGTTCTTACTGGCACTCATTTATGGCATACTGTACCACCTAAACCTCTGTAACAGGATTATTCAAAGTGCTTCTTTAAAGGTGCTGTATGCGATTTCTCAAATTCGTTGTTGAACACTGTTGATATTTGAAATCAACCCAAACAAACCCACCCCTCTTTTCATTGCTCCACCTCCAAAACTCACACTCCAATCCTAATCACCCTGCTCCAAGTCGTTCTCGAACCCCGGCCCGATCGCTGCTGGCATGCGAGCCAAATGCACTACCAATGACGCTAAACACCTCATTCTCTAGCGGGCGTCAGTGTGCAGTAGTTACACATGCAATGCACGTGGATGTCTGTTTATCAACAAAATGCTTCACGAAAAATAAAGCGCAGATGATGAGCAAAAGACAAGGAAGCACAAAACATGAATGTACAGTACATGAGTAAATACAAACAAGAGTTTGTTGTTAATCGCCAACAGCACAGCAGCTCCAGACAATAATGACACCCAAACCCACTCACATGAGAAGGAATCAAAGCAGCCTCCGCATCTGTTTTCAGGCCTTCTCGCTTAGCTCTCTCCAGCACTGGAAAGCTTTTCTAATATAAACGTGGGTCCTAAAGTGCTTGCCCAGTCATAAATCTTCATTCCAGTAATATTATTATTTGAGTTCTTTTGTATTGTGTCCCATCTCTCGTTCTGCAGTTTTTTTTTCGTATTATTTTCAAATCTCCCTCTTGCTCGTTCTCTCTCCTTGACCGTCACATGCCCCCTAATGCTGATTGGTTACACGTTTGTTGTTGGTATCTGCCCGACTAACCTCCAAACAGTGTATTTGAAATAATACTTTGAGTCCAACTTTAATACATTTTTAATGCAGCAAGATGCATTATATTGATCAAAAGTGACAGAAATCTTTTGTAACATTCTGTTTTTTACTATTTCAAATAAATGCTGTTCGTTTGAACTTTCTATTTATCAAAGAATTCTGAAAAAAAAAAAAAAGTATATCATGGTTTACACAAAAATATTAAGCAGCACAATTGTTTTCTATATTGATAATAACATGAAATGTTAAGTAATTATGCTGAAAATTCAGCTTTTTTTATCACAGGACTGAATGACTGAATGATCAAATAAATGCAGCCTTGGTTAGAAAAAGAGATTTTTTTTCCAAACTTTTTATATATATATAAATATATTAGCATAACACTGGAAGATCTTAAATCAAATGTAGCCTCTTTCCATCTTAATCATGTGAGATCAGCCTCTTCTTTCCACACTTACAGCCCCCATGCCCTCCTGGACCGTCAGTGACAGCCTGACCGAGTGACTCTCCCCTTCCTGCTGGATGACAAAGACCCTGCCCAGGGACAGCCGATGACTCTGAGCGTGTCAGACAGATGGGGTGGCTGTGCCGCTGCTCACCCTGTCTATGTTGAATAATGAATACAGATATGAGAGAACATGAAAATAATGAAGAAACAAAAAATCACTATTATGACTTCTTTTCTTCTAAAGATAACTTTCCTCTGCGGTGGTTTGTCCTTGCATGCAATGTGCAAGCACCTCTTGTGGTGACATTGAGAACACAATGTGTGAAATGAAGCCTGATTAGATAATGCATCTGTATTGATGTACTTGTGTGTGTATGTATACAGACATCATTTTCAGATAATTTTAACCAGTGTTTCCCCAGAGTGGGCTGCACAATGATTTGTGAATCTCACTGTTTCCTGTCTCATGAGGTTAGTCTTAATGACCCTGTTTAAATATCCATCTCAGATGATCCGATTACAAGTAGTCAGCCAAGACAGACTACCTGGTATTAATGTGTCTCCAGTGACCACTTACGATTAGATTTTGTCAATATTTTCAAGGGGAGGGTCATTGATATCCATGCATGTGTCGGATAAAGGTCTAAGACTCAAGTTTGCATATTTGATTGTTGCTTTATGATTAAATGATAAGAAATTACTGTCGCAGTAACATGTTGAGTAAAGAGTAAAGAGTAAAGGGGGGGGGGGGGGAAATCACATTATGTGGAGGAATTTGCTGAGCTATCTTTTAAGGTAAGCTGGCCTGATGCTATTTTGAATTCCTGCTTTCTGAGGGGTCTGGATGAGGATACGATTCGCTATTGTGAACCTGAATGCCTCTATTCCTTAGTCGAATCTATTAATCTGGTTCTATTCCTTAATGATTCTGAGTTTGAAATTGAAGAGATTCATAGGCTTCTATTAGTTCCTCCACCTAACGCTCCAGTGGGTGTGCACCAGAGCTCCAACCAGAGGTCATGCCCAAACCGTCCAAAAGAAGAACCACAAAGAGGTCCAGACGGTCCAAAAGGCCTGCCTTCGCCGAGCCCGCTCCTGCCTTCGCCGAGCCCGCTCCTGCCTTCGCCGAGCCCGCTCCTGCCTTCGCCGAGCCCGCTCCAGTACCAGTAGGGCTGTTAATTGAATATGAGGGCATGTCATGGACCCCGTATCCAAACCCCTCTCCAGCCTTCCACGAGCCCGCAGCAGCCTTCCACGAGACCGCTCCAGCCGCCGCCGAGCCCGCTCCAACAACCAAAGATCCCGTTCCAGCCCGCCTATTAGTTCCTGCCCACACATCCCTTCCTACCACCAGGGATTCCCCCAAGAAATTTTTTTGGGGTGGGGCCATATGCCCATGGGTGGGGAACTCCTGGGCAGGGTCTCGGTGTCCTCATGGCCCGCTGCAGCTCCAGAACCATCTTGGCCTGCTATAGCTCCTGATCCACCATGGCCTGCTGCAGTTCCTGACCCGCCATGGCCGCCCACGGCTCCGGATCCACCCTGGAGACCTCTGCATCTGCCTGCACCTCACTCAAGGTTCGGTCTCCGTTACTCCATCTACATCTACTCCGCCTACCGGGAGGGGGAGGTAATGTCACAGATCCTCCCTGTCCTGGACTACAACTCCCATCATCCTCGTATCTCACCTGCACGCACTTCCCAATCAGCACTCCATCATGGATTCCCCATACCTGGATCACCTCATCATCTCTCCTTTATAATGGATTCTCACTCTGCACTCCCTTGTCGGTTATATTGTTTGCTTTGTGTTGGTGTGTAACATTCCTTTGGTAATTAAACCCAGTTTCTATGTTGAAGTTTGTGTCTGTGCCTCTCTACTACACACTACCGTAACACTGTTACAAAGAAAAGAAAACTAAATGCAGCAGGCTAGGCTAACTCCCTATCTAGCATAACCAGGAGAAAAAAGGTAATACAAAACAAAATGGCACCCACCTTCCTACTAACCCCAACAAAGAAAAATAAAGACATTAAATAATAAAGCTAGATCACTATTTACATTAGACAACTCAAGTTAATATTCACTTCTCTGTAAATAATGAGACAAAGAACTGAAGCTCTACTTCAGTAGTCTCAACACAATTGAGGTAAAGATACACCAAATCACCAAACTAAAGATTCACAACCACAGCCAGTCTGGAGATGAAGATGAGACCTCAGCTGCTGCACACCATTGAGCCACCACCAACCACTGCTCTGTAGGTAGCTGTGGTTTAAATACTCTTTTCTCTCCCATCCAATCACAGCAGAGTTCTAATTAGTAACATCAGGTGGTGATACTGGTTCTGATTCTGAGAGAGAGACAGGGAGAGAGACAAGCAAAGCATAGCTTGGCCCAACAACAGAACCTTATGGGCTCTGGACGTAACACCCGGAAGTCCATGGCGCAGGTAGAGCAACAACTGACCAAGATGGAGCCAGAGGGATGAGGAAGCCTGGTGGAGTCGTAGGGATGATGATCCAGATGGAGCCGAGGGGGTGAGGAGCCATGGTGGAGCCAACTGGTCAGCAAGCCGAGGTGGAGTGATGGGCACGGAGGTTCTGGCCGAAGCTAGTGGGTAGACACTTTAGGGCTGAACTGGTGAACATGAAGCCCAAGGCAAATCCAGATGGAGAGACGGAGCCAGCATGGGAGGAGCTGAAGGGCTGAGAGGAGGCAGGGCTGGAAGACTGGGTAGTGCAGACAAGAATTTCAAAAATAACTCTAGGATGAACCAGGACAGACAAATCACACAGGAATGACACTTTTGGCTGATATGGAACAGGTATACATTTCTCATTAGGCAGATTCAAAATATTACATTTACATTTACATTTATTCATTTGGCAGACGCTTTTATCCAAAGCGACTTACAAGTGAGGAATACAACAAGCAAGTCGTCATGACGAGGCAAATAGACAAGAAGTGCTCATAATACAAGTTATAGGCAGTGCTCAGATTATCCTAAGATACAATAGAGAGGGATTAGAAGAGGTGAAAGGATAGGAATAAGAAGTTTGTTTTTTTTTTTTTTTTTTTTTTTTTTTTAAGATGAGGTTAAGTGCTCACGAAAGAGATGGGTTTTCAGCTGTCTTTTGAATATTGCCAGGGATTCCGCATTCCGGATGAAGGCAGGAAGATCATTCCACCAGCAAGGGACAGTGAATGAGAATGTTCTGGAAAGTGATTTCGTGCCTCTCTGTGATGGTACCACAAGCCTTCGCTCCTTTAATGAGCGCAGGTTTCTGGTAGGAATGTAGACTCGTAAGAGTGAGTGAAAGTAGGAGGGTGCTGAGCCTGTGGTGGATCTGTAAGCAAGCGTCAACGCCTTGAATTTGATGCGAGCAGCAAGTGGTAGCCAGTGAAGAGAGATGATATTCAGATGAGGTGGGTGTGAAAGTCAGGGCGGGGACACAGACATCAACAACTCGATGCTACGTGATGCTAGGTGATGCAAGACAGGCAGGGTATACTCACTATAACGTCCACTGCTGCAGTAGAGGGGGTAGGGCTCCGATTCATCCCCTCAATCTCCAGCCAAAATTCCCTCAGGGACTGAAATTTTGGCCAACTCATACACCTGGTCAGAAGCTTCTTCGGGCTCGGGCTCTGGGACAATCCTTGGCTCAGTCTCTTTCCTCACTGGCGCTGGTATTGTGGCGGGCTCTGGGTCCGTGTCTGGAATATACTTTACTGTCATTTCTATTGAAACTTGTATGTCATGTATTTAAATGTATCTTGGAATAACACATTCGTAATGATGATGAAATTAAATCTATTTAGTCTTATCTGCGAGTACACTTTTGTAATTTAAATATATTTTTAACATTTGAAGTACACTACAAGTGCAAATTCAAAACAATTATACACTTCTTTTTAACAAGGGAAAGGATGCACATTTAGAGAAATACTGATAGATACCCATTCCTCCATTCATTTGAGCTTAACTAGTAAATCTAAAAGTCTTGTTTGGATGCAATGATGATCTGTTATATGAGTAGATGTTGTCTGGACACATTAGCGTTCACACTACAAATGCAATGTGGCCGTATGCGTCCCTACACACTCGGCAAGACACACTGGACCCCGTTTACACATGCTTTTATGCTGCGCATTACTGAAAGACCAGAAGTAAATGTGGTGAAGTGTGCTCTCAACCATTGCAAGTCAACATAGATATCTGAGCAGTTAGTAGACATACAGTAAAATGAAGAGAGCAAATGAAGGCCGACATTTAGGCGAATGAACTGGACAGTGAGTCAATCAAAACATCTGTTCTCAGCAGGTGTGCATATTTGCATTAAAACATGCCTGCCTTCAGCTTCCATAACTCTTCACATTTGAGGAACCCTTCACGTCTTCTGATCTGAGAGTTTTTAAACAGCCGTGATCACTAGCAGGTTTCTGGCTTCAAAACGGATGATGTTCTATAAACAGTGAGTTGCTGTAATTTGACTTAATTCAGTGGCAATTCATTCCAGGGTTTCATCAAACATCACAAGAGGCAGCAAAACGAAGGAGAAAAAAAAATAAGCATGCAAAGATGCCCGGTGCTGCTCTTCCCTATAATTACAGCTATTGATGATAGGCAAAAAGCACTTGTAATTACGAATCTTTTGGAAACAGCTGTTGTTACAACGATGCCTGAACAATACAGAACTGGAATGATACACTGAAAGGAACAAACCACCACAATGATGAGTTGTATCAAACAACTATTATGTTGCATTGGAAAAAAAAAAAAAAAGTCCTTTTTTTTGTTGGACATTTCAATCATTGCTCATTTTGAACTGCGGGGGAAGAAGTCTTTTTTGAAGAAATCGTAAATATCTGCAAAAAAAAAAAAAAAAAAAAAAAACCTGAACTCACAAAAAGTATTTGTGTTTTAGTAATAGCGTATGTTTGATGTCTAATAACTATTGATGAGTCTCCAGATATTGCAAGACCTTGAGATTGCTAAAACCCCTCGGAAACCTAAAATGACAAATGGGACACCCTACAGTCTCTCTTTAAATTTAGTCTATAAAATATTGTGTCACAGAGGCTTTAAATCAGATTGAAAATAAGCCAGAACGAAAGACTTTTTAACTCCACATTTTGATTGACATCCTCCAGTGTTTCTAGAAATAGCCCATATATTGTGTGTATGATTACATGTTTATTGGAAATTACTGCACTTACATGCCGCAGTAGTATTACAGTATTTCACTGTAGCAAGAAGAATAAAAATAAATAAATATAAATATAATTGCCTTCTTCCCATAGTGCATCCTGGTGCCATGTGTTCCCCAGGTAAGTGACGCACCCAGCCATCCACGTGATGTAAAAGAAAACATGATTCATCAGACCAGGCCACCTTCATCCATTGCTCCGTGGTCCAGTTCTGATGCTCACGAGCCCACCACTGTTGCACTTTCGGCATTGGTCAGCATGGGCACCCTGACTGGTCTGTAGCTATGCAGCCCCATATGCAACAAATTGCGATGCACTGTGTATACTGACACCATCACAACCAGCATTAATTTCTTGAGCAATTTGAGCTACAGTAGCTCGGTCTGTTGGTTCGGACTACACTAGGCTAGCCTTCACTCCCCACGTGCATCAATGAGCCTCGGCTGCCCATGATCCTGTAGCCGGTTCATCACTGTTCCTTCCTTGGACCACTTTTGATAGATACTGACCACTGCAGACTGGGAACATTCCACTAGAGCTGCAGTTTTGGAGATGCTCTGACTCAGTCATCTAGCCATCACAATTTGGCCCTTGTCAAACTCACTCAAATCCTTATGCTTGCCCATTTTTCCTGCTTCTAACAAAATGTTCACTTGCTGCCTAATATATCCCACCCACTAACAGGTGCTGTGATGATAATCAGTGTTATTCACTTCAACTGTCACTAGTCATAATGTTATGCCTGATCGGTGTGTGTGTATATATATATATATATATATATATATATATTGTGAATACACACACACACACACACACACACACACACACACACACACACACACACGATCAGGCATAACTTTATTTTTACTATACATTAAAATAAAACTAAAACCATGTCATGTCAAATACATGACCAAACCATTTTCCGAACATTCAATATTCTGACTGCTGTGACAGTCAAAATCATTTGGCATGTGTTTGAGCTTCAAGTTTTCCATATGTATTTCTTGTCAGGAGCTCATAACTTCACAGATGAATGACAAGTGACATTGAATTACATCAGTACAGCCCATACATTACTGCAATCTCTATCACATTGACTTTCATTTTACTTCCTCACCTCATTTTATTCCTTCCTTCATGCATGTGTCCCTTTCCTCAGCCCACGTGCTGTGCATCCAAATCCTTGTTTGCCCGGTTTGATTAAGATGGAAATCAATCACCCTGCACTGATGGATAATACAACCAAAGAATATTATATAAGGGCCATACTTTGCATTAAACCATTTTTTCTACTTTAGATACATCCAACATATTTCTTTGTGTTGCTGCCTTGGCATTTCTAGAATTATAAGAGTCACTTCTGGAAGCTTAAATATTCAGCTTTAGTCTTGTCTCATCCTAAAAAAAAAAAGTATGTTAACATAACATTTGCACAATGGAATAGGACAAGTATTAAATAATGTACGCGCTTACATGTGCTGTAGTCTAGTGTGATAAAAATTGTTCAAAGTTATGTCCAATTTTTAAATGACAATGTAAAACTGGTAAACACAGTAACTTCTGAATGATGCGCATAATAAAAAGCATACAAAATTTCACCCACAGTACTGTAATGTATAACCAGAAAATTATGCAACAATTTTGAAACAATTTTAACTCATTTAATTTCATTTTAAATTTCACAAATAATTACAAAAGAAACCACAAGTAACATACTGAATTAAACATGAAACTTTAAAGTAGAAGGCTTAAAATATTATTTTCTTGTAAACATACACCAAAAATCTTTGTTTTATTTACAACTTTGATTTTTCTAGTGAAGGAATAAAAATATGTGTATAAGAAATTTAATATTAAATATAAAATTTAAAATGAAATATAAGTAATAATATAAGCATAACAAAGATACAAGCTGCTCATTTCTGCTTTAAAACTGAGAATTTTTTGCACAGTATGTTGTCAACAGTTTGACATTCCTTTAAAGGTGCCCAAGAATGCTTTTTCACAAGATGTAATATAAGTCTAAGGTGTCTCCTGAATGTGTCTGTGAAGTTTCAGCTCAAAATACCCGATAGATTTTTTTTTAAATTAATTTTTTTAACTGGGCATTTTGGGGCATCATTAACAATGCACTGATTTACACTCGGCGCCGCCCCCTTAAATCGCATGCTCCCTGCCACATGAGCTGTCGACTATATTACAGCGCATTTACAAAGTTCACACAGCTAATATAACCCTCAAATGGATCTTTACAAGATGTTCGTCATGCACGCTGTATGCATGCTTCGAATTATGTGAGTAAAGAATTTATTTGGATGTTAAAGTTTTATTCTGAGTGAATTTGAGGCTGTCCTCCATGGCTAACGGCTAATGCTACACTGTTGGAGAGATTTATAAAGAATGAAGTTGTGTTTATGCATTATACAGACTGCAAGTGTTTAAAAAATGAAAATAGCGACGGCTCTTGTCTCTCCGTGAATACAGTAAGAAACGATGGTAACTTTAACCACATTTAACAGTACATTAGCAACATGCTAACGAAACATTTAGAAAGACAATTTACAAATATCAGTAAAAATATCATGCTATCATGGATTATGTCAGTTATTATTGCTCCATCTGCCATTTTTCACTGTTGTTCTTGCTTACCTAGTCTGATGATTCGGCTGTGTGCAGCTCCAGATGTTAACTGGCTGCCCTTGTGTAATCCCTTTCATAATGTTGGGAACATGGGCTGGCATTATGCAAATATTGGGGCGCACACCCCGACTGTTACGTAACAGTCAGTGTTATGTTGAGATTCGCCTGTTCTTCGGAGGTCGTTTAAACAAATGAGATTTATATAAGAAGGAGGAAACAGTGGGGTTTGAGACTCACTGTATGTCTTTTCCATGTACTGAACTCTTGTTATTTAACTATGCCAAGGTAAATTCAATTTTTGAATCTAAGGCACCTTTAATAGATGGACCTGTACACTTGGTTAGTATTTTGTTGATGATAATAATGGTAAATCTACATTTATATTTAGCAGACACTCCTGTCATAAATGGATCACAAGAGGAAATAGCTTTGTGACAGATTGAGAACACAAAAAGCTTATTATATACAAATATCCATTGGATTGGTACTGTGTACTTCGGAGGTATCAGAGGAAAACTGCATTGTTATCCTAACAAACGTCATTTCCAAAGACAAAGCAGAAATGCACACACAGCTGAACATTCACCGAAGATTACGGACACTGTTCTGGGACTGTCTGCCACGTACACATAGAGGAGGCAATGCGCTTTCCCTGTCATCTCTTTCCAAAAAATCATGTCCAAGAGTCTGCAAAGGCTCTGAATTTTACACTTCATGTTTGCTTGTCATTTATCTCTTTGATCGTAAATCCAAGCTTAAATCAAAAAGGACAAGACGGAAATAAATGCAAATGCTATCTATGGAAACTATTACGCAAAGCAAGGACACCATTTTGTGAAGCATCCACTAGGAATATTTTGTGTTGTTCTCATGCACAGTCTCATGCACATTCCACTAGTGTTAAGGCCTGATCAGCACACCTGAAACATATCAGTTCATCCCATTGATTCGTGATTGATAAATACAGGACTGATAGGTGTCCAATCCTGCTCCTGGAGGGCCATTGTCCCGCCGGAGACCCAGGGTCGAGGCCCGCGCAGAGCGGGGCGAGTAGGATCTGGGTAGAGGGGTTACATTGGTGCCGTGACCCGGATGGGAGTGTGGTTTAGGGGGTGAGTGTAACAGAGGCCAGCTAGTAGTATCTGTTGCAGCCTTTAGCTTGCTTGTTAGAGTATCCGACTCCCATGCCGTAGACCCAGGTTAGAGGCCCATGCAGAGCGGGCCGAGTAGGACCTGGGTAGAGGGGTTACATTTGCATAAAATAAATCTAAATATGACAGTAAGTACAAGGGGTTACTTGGTTCCTTTAAATTGGACCAATAAGAAAAAAACAAGAATACCGTAAAGAACCGTAAAGAATCACAACCTACAGTAAGTTTTGCGCAGTTTCGCATTTCTAGTAATATTTTACAACAGCAAACAATTAAAATCATGTTATGCATATTTAAATATGTACTATATAAACCTGAAATGTTTGGACTACAGTCAGTATTTTTTGATTAATATTTTTGGATATGATGACATATTCTCTGTGTTCATCTTATGGATTTAGAGGCAGTGCACTGCTTTATGATGACTTTCAAATAATAATCCTTTTGCAATTTCTTTAAATTAGGTTTTAACCCCATAGGCATTTCCCATATGATGGCTGTGCTTTCAGAAAGTTTGACTTTCAACTTGGAGAGATCCTGAGAGAGGTCGCCGCAGAGGTCAGTACTTTAGAAAAGCGGCCGTATATTGTGAAAATGTTCCATTTGGAATCATTGCTTTTAAAAGACGCCCTGTTTAAAGCCATTGCCTTTCAAACAGAGTTCAAGCTATTGTTCTTGGGATGGATTTATTCAGTTTTAGAGATATTGTGGAGCATTTATTCTCTGCGGGTTATCGAGTGGCCCATTTTGACAAATGCATTAAAATCAGTTCACGTCGTATTGGATTCAGTTAATCTTTTCATTACATTCATCCCTGTTAAATAAGTCTATTTTCTCCCAACTAATAGAGCATTTTCATTTGCTAAGTGTCTCATTTGCTGAACTTTATTGAATATAAGAGGAACAGCTTAATTTCCGGCTCTGTGGGTTGATATTTTAAAACGACCAAATGGGAAACCTGCAAAATGTAGCTGTGGACTGGTCACTTTTTCCTCTCATTTTCTAATTTGACAAGTAAGATTAATTTGTCTTTTTTTAATAAAAATGGGAATGTTTAATTAGACCGGCTGATTAGAAAAGATTTCTGTTTAGTTGAAACTTAGATTAAACCTCTCGAGAACATACCCAGTCATATTTCTTCCCCGAATTATAATACAGAAATAAGAAATCATATTTTGCATAATGAAAATTAAAGCTATTTTTAAAGTCATTCATATTTTTTTAGTATATTTACCCCCCAAATGTTATTACTACAATGCTATCTATCTATCTATCTATCTATCTATCTATCTATCTATCTATCTATCTATCTATCTATCTATCTATCTATCTATCTATCTATCTATCTATCTATCTATCTATCTATCTATCTATCAACACATTTAATTCATATTTAGAAATAGATTAGGCCTGTTTCACTCATTACATTTATTTCAACAACAAACATTTACAGGTTGAATCTATTGAGAATCACTGAGAATAAAAATATGAATGAATGAATGAATGAATGAATGAATGAATGAATGAATGAATGAATGAATGAATGAACGAATGAATGAAACTGTTTTGAGGGAAATTGTGTTTAATTGCCATGATAATATATGTCAATGTATTTTTTATTTTTTTAAATGGGGTTTGAAATATGACTGGTGTGTTTTTATGCAAATGGTTTATACTGTACATTTCTGTACTGCTTTGGTTTATCGTTCTCAAAAAAAGTGCACACATATCGATTTTAACACATAAATGACATGTACCCTATAGAGGTCAGATGGGACATTTTGTTTACGGCGCCTTTTTAGATGATTTATATGAAAGCTCCCTTGTCCTTAAGCATCTGTCCTTGAGAATAAACTCAAACACTTGAGTTTACTCGGCTGTATACCTTCAATGTGCATATGGTTCTGTGTTTAATTCATCCTCCAAAGTGACAGTAATTGCTTGACTCATATTTGTCTGGCCAAGCACAAATTCCAGCAGTGACCAGGCATCTGTCACATCATATCTGTGAAAGCCAGAGTAAAAAATGAAAGCGGGACATTGGGTGCTCTGAGTGCACTAATTGGGATCGAGGAACATCTTGTTGAACCTCTAAGGAATGGGAACATGTGCTTTATTCCCTCACCTCATGCTCATGGAAGCAGCGAAGGATGTGTTATAGTTTCATTGGGAGCCGTTCTCCTGAAACACTCCACGCAGCTGTAATAAAGAGAGAGAGAGAGAGACAGAAGGAGAGGACAAGAAATTTAAAAATGCATTTGAGAGAAAATCTAAGAGAACATTTAATCTCCCCAGAGTTGGTGGGCAGCCATATGTCTCTGAATTACATCACTTCCTGCTATTTTTGACACACTGCTTAAGCTGAAAGACTTTACAGGCATAAATCTCATTTAATGTCAATTTGCAACTGACAAATTAAGCACTAACTTTATTAGAATTCTTGTGTTACCAGAAGAATCGGGGTAATAGGCTATATAAAATACAGTCAAACCAAAAATTATTCAGACACTAGATTATATATATTTAACTAGTGGGCGCAGGACACTATAGTTCATTTATGTATGTGAAGATAGCAAAATAAATTAAACTGTGACATATTATACCCAAACATTCTTTATACAGTGGACTATCAGTAAAATTGATAAAAAAATTGGGACCAAAAATTATTCAGACACTTTGACCTGACCATGTTTTGCTTAAGTTTTATCTGACATAATTAAGATTTAATATTTTTTTCTGACACAGTTTAACTCTGAGATCTTGTCATATTTTATTACCATTATATACCTATAGTGAATAAACTGTTATAATGAATGAAATGTTCAAGGTGTCTGAATAAACTTTGGTTTGACTGTGCATATAAACATTTTTGCTGACCAAAATTTTTTAAAATCTGATCACAAATGGGATATATTGTCTGTAAGATTAAGATTTTATTCCGTTTCACAAGGAATCAGTTTTCTTGCAGGTAGGGTAACATTTTGGAAGGGAAACTGCATATAAATTGCAGCAAGTGCATAATGCATCATGTCATGAACAAGATCACAGTTTTTCAATGCATGAATCAAACTCACTTGGAATGCCAACAATATCTGATGTGGATTTCCATCATACATCTCTGCAGAGACAAACAGAATACAATCAGTTCATGTCACATTCAGTGCAGTTTCAAAACTTTTTTTCGGTAACACTTTATTTTGATGGTAAAACTTTAGACATTCTACAGTATAAGTAAATTTGCAAATACATGTCAGCTAACTCTCATTAGTAGACTGTTAATTTAGGGTTAGGTGTTACGATTTGGGTTAGCAGAGTAAATAATTGTAGTTGCAAAGTTACTGTTGAGGGACCATAAAAATAAAGTCTTATCAGATATTAAGCAGACAGTCTACTAGTAGTTGCAAAGTTACTTATAGTTAGTAAAATGTCTAAAGTGGACCATCACATTAAAAAGTCTTACCCTTGGTTCCCTTTTAAATAAATAAGAAAAACTGTGTTTTTTCATTAGCTAGTGTCTAAGTGAAATGGCTTAACTTAACCTGCTGGGAAATTTGTTGAGGGAAGCTGTGGTCATGAACCAGCTGGTCACCAGTTTAGCTCATTTATTGGTTCGCCGCCCTCTGAAGCCAATAAAAATGGAAAATATGCATTTGGCTTCTATGATCGATCTGTTGTAATACTTCTGATTTAACAGGCAGGTTTGATTTGATGCATTTTTCAAGACTCTCTAAATAATATAGATAAATCTGGCTTACTTGGAATACTGATGACTTCTGACTTTACACACATCATTTTTTATTAACAAATCAAATTGCTTAGATTAATTTCTACTATATCTTGCCAATACTCGACTGCAGCATCTCAATCTACAGCATCATAATCTAATGTGCAATGTATTTATTCAAATACATGTATATACCTCTACCTCTTTTGCACATTATACATTCCTCCTTGCCATAAAATAACATATGCTATTTTATGGCTTTAATGTTTATATTGTGCATTTATATTTACACTTTACAGGCAAAAAATAAAGAAAAATATTAAAGTACTTTTGAGAGCATTGGGATCAACATTTCACTCACAAGTAAACATATTCATACAGTGTATGCATAATTTATATATGCTTCTCTTCTGCCATCTTTTATCCATCAAAATGACTGCTTAGCTTCTTATCCTATAAATTCCATACTGTTTTATCATTATATTTGTCCCATTTCCCTTTTGTTTCTTTGTAATTTAAGCACTGTAATTCTCAAAATTCTACAAAGATTTTTTTTTTTTTTTTTTTTTTTTTTTTTTTTATCTTCATTTATCATTTATTTTGGTATCATACCAAATCATTTATTGCATAACCATTGTTAAAAATGTATTCCCCTCTCACAGAAAAAGCAATTGAACATATCTATGCAAAAATCAATTCCTTTTTTTTTATGGCATTTTAATGCTATTTCATGCATTTTGACGTATCTACACTGTTAAAGAGTTTTATTCTCATGCTAAACATGGCCAAAGTTTCAAAACATGAGTTGGACGTATGATGGAGTATTTCTGTGCCAAATATACTACTTCCGGTTGTGGAAATGAGTATGGCCTTTATCACGTTATGAAGGGCAGCATTCCTTGTATAGGCACTTCTCCCTGATAAGCGTGCACACAAACACACCACCTAGAGCAAGAGCACGCCCATCAACGCGCTTCGTTTCGGATATGGAAGCCGAGAGATTTTTCAACAATGGCTGTGTCCCAATTCAGGAGCTGCACCCTTTGAAGGCTGCATACATCATAGAGGCAGTCTCATTTAAGAAAAATAACCGTTAGATTGCAAAGTAAGAAAGAAATTACAGTATTTTACACCTCACAATGAATATCAGTCAATTTTATTACAGTTACTTTTCTTAAATATGACATCCTTGATGATGTATGCAGCCTTCAAATGCGACCTCAGGAGGACACAGCCTCCGAAATGAGACGCAGCTCCTGTCACCAAAGTAGTGTGTTTTGGTTGTGAGGGAAAGATTACCTTTTTCAGCTTCCCAAAGAACCTAGCACAAACGTTGCGCACGTATGTTTGTTTGTTCCTGGAATTTCCGTGATGAATGCTTTGTAAACAAGTCCCAGTTCGGTGTTGGATTTGCAGATCGCAGGCGGTGAGTAAAACTGCATCAAATGTCTGTGTTTCGTTGGCAATCGGCGTGCAAGTGTATCAAATGTAAACAACACAAACATTTTTGTTCCCTTTTTATTTATAATGATGTCACAGCTTGCAGACGATCTCTATGCAAAAGCTGCACATGCTCGTGACTCTTTAGCTCTGCCCACGGCACACCTCCAGAAGCTTGGCTTTTTTTCTGAAAGACTCGGTACAGCATATCTATCTTTTATAAATATGATAAAACTAAAGACTTTTCAGAGATATGAAGGATGCAATATTTCTCTATAGGTACTCGAGATTGGCAGAAACTGTGTGCGATACCCCCCTTTAAAGTAACCATGAAATTGAAATGGACTGTACTGATTTTTTTAAGGAAGATCAATGAACATCAAGGCAGGACAACCTGTCACTCACATGAGATCAACCAATACTAAATCACAATCATATAATCAATTCCAGGTGGACAAAATCAAGTCCTACAATTTTTCTTTAAGACGCCACTTCACTCGTATATACATTACAATACAGAAGAAAAGACTATTGCAATTTCCATTTCATGCCAACTTTAAGGTTGATTTTGAAGAGCTGAAATATTTCAGAAGAGCGCACAAGCCTAGAATCTCTGAGTATTTTAGATGTCCTAATGTTTTACAAACACCTTTTTGCACATACACATATTCATTTACATATATTATCCTGCCCTCTCTTGCGAACATGATACTGGTTTGGGACTCCTAGGAATGTCTTACCTTCTCCCTCCTCGCCACCGCTTATTCTAAGGGATTAACCTTATCTAATGATCGCTCCTTGGGCAATAATATTAGACCTGCTTGTGAGCACTGGAATTCGTTTTGGAAAGGTCAATTTTTGCATTTCCCGCCCCTTCACCATCACCGGGGCATGCAAGTCTTCCATCGTGGTATAGGATTGCATAATTATGTGGTGGGCACTGGCGATACCTGTGTCACCGGTGAAGACACCTCTCTCAGATACATCCTATCTGCCTCGCACAGTAAGTGGTCAGGGTTAAGCGTCTAAAGACTGCTTGTCTCAAACTCAAAGATTAATTGACTGTGGAAGGAGCGAGATAAAGAAGCACATTAAGACTAAAGAATCTTCCCATATCCAGATCCGTTCCAGGTTTTAATCACTATTTTAGAGTCTGTTTAAATTTTCGGAGAGCTGTCAAACAGAAGACTGTCAGGCTGGTGGCACCTTATAAAATAATTCGAAATTCTAATTTTCAAAACAGCGAGCTCACCTCATGCAATGAAAATCACTGTCGATCAACCTTAGTGTCTTATATTTAATAGAATCCTATTAAAGAGTATTCGTTCTTTGCACTATTTCATAGTCATCACTTGGCCATTTCCACATACACATTTCCACATTACACATAAATAGAATTCCATGGTCAAGGGCAGTTTTCCCCCTTCGGAGTTGTTGATGATGGTCAAAGTATGAGCAATAATGACAAGATAAGGTTGGAGCACTCATATCATGTGGAACAGCTTTGATCAGCATTCCAGAACTTCTCTCAGTTTCTTTTCATGTATGAACCTGGAATGTATGATTTCAATAATGCATAACTTCAAGAAACCAACCTGTAAAGGTTTAACGGCAGGTGTTGAGAGACTCTCTCACTCTCCAAACGTCCACCATAAACATTACTTTGCCCAGTTCATCATTCAGCTTAAAGAAAGCCGGTATATGGCCACTTATATAAATAATGAATCACACTGGACATTCTTACAATATTAGACCTACACTACTGTTCAAAAGATGGTGGTTAGTTGTGGCTTTTTTTAAGAAATTAAAAAGAAATTGTTGCTTGGCGGTTTATTAGTTACAAAGCCCATATTAATGTCTTATTCTGCATGACTATATTCTAGATCCCTTAACCCAGGGGTGTGCAATCCTGCTTCTGGAGGACCACTGTCCTGCAGAGTTTAGCTCCAACCCTAATTAAACTAACCTGAACCAACTAATCAAGGTCTTACTATAGACTAGAAACCTCCAAGCAGGCGTGTTGAGGCAAGTTGGAGCTAAACTCTACAGGACGGTGGCCCTCCAGGACTGAGTTTGGACACCCCTGCCTTAACCATACCCCATACCTAAAAATAATCACTGCAATAACTATCTTACTTACTATCAATAGGCAGTAATTACGAGTTTATTGAGTGAAAACCCCATGCTTTTAAACATCATATTCTGTCAACATTGGATATATCTGTAAAAGAGCTGTAAAAGAATAGTTAAATAAAAAAGAAAAGAAAATTCTATCATTATTTAAAGTATTTGAGTAAATATAATTAGTTACTGAAGTTTCGTTTTGGCTACTTTGTAGTGGTAGTGAGTATCAAAGATATTAGCAACTTTTGCTCTCTACTTTACTACATTTTTGAATAAATTATATGTACTCTTTACTTCAATATTTTGCATGGCACCTAACTTTTTCTGCAGAAGTTTATTTCTGTTACAAAAGAAGCGATATCAGCATCTACAGTGCATTGAAGTTACCGTATTTTGTGCATTTTGCCCTTACTCACCAAAACTTGTCAACGGATCTACTTCACGGCAATGTGATTGCATTAGCAGGTAGTTGCTAAATTGCAGGTGTTTCATATATGAGATGAGGACATGGTTGCAGCCGAAAGCAATACATCCAGTGCAAGTAGGCTTTAACTTTTTTAGGCTTTAGTTATATTTAACATTATTTTATTTATACATTATATTGAAGAGACCTTTTTGAAGGACATTGATTTACTGCCCTTTCGAGCAGGTTTAAGAGTTTAAGAGGCTGTTGCATGTGTCAATTGCAATATATTCAGCAATATATTCATGTGTCTACATGCAAAGTATTCAGATTTTTTTTTTTTTTTACTTTAGAAAATAAACATGTGATGGCTCTCCTCACAAATGTTTTTAACTGGCATGTCTCTTAGATGTTGAGGACTAGTACATCTCTGAGCCTACATTCAGTATGAGTAAAATACTTCAGTACTGATAAAATCAGATATTTTAAGTGTGTTAAGGGTGTGTTCACACCTGTAGTTCGGTTCTATTGGTTCTTTTGGTCCAGACCTAAAGATAGAATAACTTGTCGAACATCCAAAACAATGCCGTATGCTGGACTAAATGCACTCTATGTGCATACATATGATGGTATATGTTGGAGCTGACAACTCGTGTAGAACATATAAAATGTGTAAAGGAGTAAAAACAGAGGCAGGAATCCCTTTGTCACAAACACAAATGAAGATCTTTGAGACCCATGAAAAGAGAGGTATCAGGCCGCTTTCAAAAAAACTCGGTCCACTTGTTTGGTGCGCACCAGGGATCGGATGGCAGTGTTCAAACTTAATCAAATGAACTGCTTCCGCTTCCAAATGAAGTCTGGTATGGTTCAACTGAAATATGAACACAACACACAAAGACATGTAAACAAACCAAAAACAGGACATGATGTCACAAGATGCGACTCTAAAAGGGAAAGAATACACAAGCATACCCGTTTTTTCTTTGTCATAGTCGTCATGTTGCCCATCACAGTTCGGTACAGGCATCACAACATTTGATGAAATCCGATGACTCAATGGGGCCTCTATTGCCAGCAAGTTAATTTGCACTTTCAGTGGCCAGAAAGGTACTAAAAACATATTTAAAACAGTTCATGTGAGTACAGTGGTTCTACTTTAATATTATAAATCAATGGGAATACTTTTTGTGCACCAAAAAAACCCAAACAAACAAACAAACAAAAAAAAACTAAATGACTACTTTTCAACAATATCTAGTGATGGCCGATTTCAAAACACTGCTTCAAATCTTTTGTCTCGAATCAGTGATTCAGAGCGCCAAAGTCACATGATTTTAACATTTTTATCAGTTTGACAAGCGATCCGAATCACTGATTTGAAACAAAAGATTTAAAGCAGTGTTTTGAAATAGGCCATTTGTGTTCCGAAGATGAACGAAGGCCTTACGGGTGTCATGAGGGTGAGTAATAAATGACATTATTTTCATTTTGGGTGAACTAACCCTTTCAGTATGGTTTACTTAAGATGTTTACTTAACATCTCTTAAGATGAAGTTTATCATTTTTGTTTTATTTTATTATTCTTCTTAAGCTATTAAAAGTCCTCAGTAGTAGGGTTCAGCAGTATATAGAGCATCATTGCACAACAGACATCTCTTTGCCTATTACAGATGAGATGCAAACACATGACTCCCAGGAGAGTGAAACAAAGATCTCAATTATCTGTCAAATGTCATCTGCACTGCTGCACAGCAGTGTACTTTAGGGAACAGTGCTCTTTAAAAGACAGATTTAACACATGGATTTAAATGCAGAGGCAGGATCATAGCGAGCACTCTGAGTATATTGGTTAATGCTTGACTTTATGAAGACAAATGTGGAAATGATATCCAGAGTTTGTTTAATGTGATGTCGATCCGTAAGTGTGTATCTCAGCTCATTAACAGAATAAGGGGGAGGCCAAATCCTCTTATACCAAAATGTGCAAAGATTTATTCAAATACTCAATGGAAAGAGAGCTCCTTAATATGAGATAGCAGAAATGAGGAGAGTTCTTTGACTATTTCACACCATTAAATTACATCTGTGGTCACATCCTGGATTTTATTTTCCATTATACAATTTAAGAAATATGAATCTGTGGAATGGTTGACCTTGAAGGTGGGAGAACTGTGTATACATTCCATCTTGTGTTCTTGTTGAATATCTTGTTTCACTCAGAAACGTCACAGTAAAGATGTAAAATTGGTTGTAAATCCTGCTTCATGATGACTTTAAGTGGCCAGTCAATCTGTAAAACATGTAAAACAGACAATTACCAAACAAACATATGAATATTCATATTCATTCACTGCAGGACCCCATTCTCTCACAGATGCCATTATATTGTCATTATATGGGAATGTTTGTCTCAATACAACATGCAAAATATATAGGCTACGGTGCCTGTAGAAAGTCATCATACCCTGTGAAAATCTTTACCTTTTGTCACATTACACCCTAAAAAATAAAATAAAGTCTAACTTTTTGAGCTGTATGTACACATTATAGTCCTCATCATCAATGTGAAAACAACATTCTAAAATATTCTGGAGGATTACTGACAAATAATCAGTGAAATACCTGGTTCTGTAAAGTGATTATAGCATAATCATAGCATATAGCATACCAGCTCAGGTGTAACCAATAAACTTCCAGATCAAACACTAGGCTAATTACCCCACCCCACTCTATTGTAGAATTAAGAATAAAGAGTAAGAATTAAGAATAAAACCAGCTGTTTCTTGAAGATTCTACTTTTAGTAGAGCACTGTACTACAAAGAATTCACCATGGTTGGGAAAATTCTTTTAAAAGGCCTCTGGGAAAAAGTTGTAGAAAGGCACAAATTAAGAGAAGGCTACAACATCTGAAGGCTTTAGCTATCCCTCTGAGTACTGTTCAGAGCATCATTAAGGGAAAGCAATGGCACCACCAACACATTGCCTAAATCAGGCTGTCTGTCCAAACTGGATGACCAAGCCAGAAGGACATTGATCAGAAGCTACCAAGAGGCCAAAGGCAACTTTGAAGGATTTACAAGGCTATATGGCTGAGACTGGTCTGTCTGTGCATGTGACAACTCACAAAGCTGGCCTGTATGGCAGGGTGGCAAGAAAGAAGCCTTTCCTGAAAAAGTGCCACACTCATTTGCGCTATGCAAAAAAACACCTGGAAGACTCTGATGCCATCTGGCAAAAGGTGCTATGGTCTGATGAGACCAAAATCAACCTTTTGGGACTGACCTCCAAGCACTATGTTTGGCGAAAAGCAAACACAGCACACCACCTAAAACATACCATACCTACTGTGAAGCATGGTGGTGGCAGCATTATGTTGTGAAGGGTGTTTATCTTCAGTGGGGACTGGGCGATTGGTCAGGATTGAAGAGAAAATGGATGCTGCCAAATACATCTAAATTCTTGAGGAAAACCTGAGTGCCTATACAGCTGAAGATGGGCACCTTCTAACTCCACCACCAAAAGAACAATGCAATGGCTTAAGGATAGGAACGTGAATGTCCTTGAGTAGCCAAGTCAGAACCCCGACTTACAGTAAATCCAATAGAAAATTTGTGGATGGACTTGAAGAGAGCAGTCCATTGCCACTCACCATGGAATCTGACTGAACTTGAGCAATTCTGCAAGGAAGAATGGGCAAATATTCCCCAATCTAGGTCTGAAAAGCTAGTACAGACATATCCAAAAAGATTAATGGCTATAATTAAGACATAAGGTGGCTCTACGAAGTATTAATTCAGAGGACTAATGACTTTCCAACCTTGTTAGTTTGTTTTTTTGTTGTTGTTTTTTTGTCTTTATTTTCTTGTTTTTTGTTGTATGGCAATTATTTATTTATTTATTTATTTATTTTATTTTTGTTATTTTATTTAGTTTTGATTTCAGGCTGTGCATCAGAGAGGTATGACGATTTTCTATAGGCACTGTATATATAACATGCAAAATATACAACATGCAAAAAATCTATTTTTTTCACATACAATATTTCATTTCATTTGGGGGACACCCCATCTACACCACTGAATAATATTTATGTTATGACCTGTATACATATATTCAAGAAAATTAAGTATAATAATGATAATGTTGTCAATAACTATTTCTATGTTAAATGTATAAAAAAAATATATTAAGAAGTGGAAGAAATGCAGCTACAAAGTAGTCCATGCCATGTTTTGGCGATGATATATTTGGTTTGACTGCTAGTCACATTTCAAATGCATGACAAGCAAAAAGACAATATAAACATTGATGCACTTCTGTAATGTCCCAGGTAAATAAAGTATACTTGAATGTACTAAATAAAACAACTTAAATACAAGCTAGTACTTTTGTAGTAAAAGTAGTAGACAGACTTGTAGTGATCCACAGACTTTTTATTAGTATTTATTAGTATTTTTATGCTAAATGAAATTCTAAAAGTTATACACTATAAACACACTAATAAAAAGTGTATTTCTACTTCTGTAGTACTTCAGTGCATGTGATTACCATCAGAGGGCACTCCACCCCAGACTACTGTCACTCCATCAATGACTACATTACCCATAATCCTTTGCCCAGACTCATCAGCACTCATTGTTTTCAGCTGTGTCTCTTTAGCCTGTTATCTCACCTATATAAGCCCTTATCCATTCTGTTATTCTCTGTAAAGTCTTGTATGTGTCATCACTGCATTTCTGAGCACTCCATTGTTTATGTGTTTCCCTGGTTTTGACCCTTTGCCTGCTCTTTGGATTTGCCCTGTTTCCCTGTATCTTGGTTTACCCTGTCTGCCTGAGTTCCTGTCCTGGTATCTGTTTGGACTGTTTGCCCATTTTTATGACCTTTTGCCTGTTATGATTGTGGATTACCCTTCTAATAAATACTGCGTTTGGATCCTCAACCATTGAGTCTCTGAGCAGTACATGACAGAAGACCTCACCATAGATGGATCCAGTAGTAAGAACAATCTGCCTACGTCAAGGTAATTGACCATTCAAGGACCATATCCAGGAATTCTTGAATGTTGCCAATTTCTCTAACCGCCCAGCATTCATTAACTCTCTTTAACCACCTTGGCACTGTGCTTGAGTTCAAGAGTCTGCTCCAGCCCATGAGTCCACTCCAGAGTTCACTCCGGTCCCAAAGCCCAGCCTTGTGACCTATGAATTTCCTGTCTGTCTTGATATGACCAAGGAGGTCACCCCTGATTTCCCTGTCTGCCCTGATGTGACAACGGAGGTCATCCCTGAGTTTCCTGTCTGCCTCGACGAGACCACAGAGGTTGTATATGAACTTTCTGTCTGCCTTGACGTGACCGCAAATGTGGAACATGAACTTCTGGTCAACCTGGGACACCTTGCCGGACCCATTATGTTAATGGAGAACACAGCCAAGCTACCTGTTTTGACACTGCCCCTGTGGCCAACGCTAATCTCTCTGTGCTTTGTGTTTCAGTCTTGCCTGATAAGCGGTGTTGGTCTCTCTGCTCCACTGTGGGGATCAGCAACTGCACAGACAAATGGCATTTCAGCCCGCCAAAAAGGGCAGGGTTAACTGCCAATATAAGTCATGCAGAAATGCCATATAGTCAGAATCTTTGACTGAGGAGCGGCTAGCATGACTCACTGTGCACCGTAGTAGCACAGCAAGCTATGCAATCCTTGTTCCTGTTATGTCAGGGAACCAGAGTTACATGAGTTCCCAACAAATGTTCCCTTTCGATACAGTTCACTTGTATTGTGCCGGTTTTGCTGATGCTTATGGGGAACTTAACCAAATAGCGCCATGCTACAAGCACAGAATGGAAGCCACTCTGTGAGCCAACAGCTTGGGGGTGCTCGATTCAGAGCCCCTCAATCAGCCACATAAGGAGAGGCTCAGACTGCCGCAGGAATCTGCTACATAGTACACAAGCGTTTCAGACTGACAACACCAGTGCTTGAAGAGCAGGGATGTTCAGGTTGTAAAACCTTATATAATTGAACGGTGAGGACCAGCTGGCCGCCACACAGATATCTGCACTAGAGACTCTGCTGGACCATGCCCAAGAGGAGGCCATACCTCTAGTGGAGTGGGCCCTCACTCCTAAGGGACACAACAAGTCCACAGACTTGTAAGCCAGCACTATGGCATCCACAATCCATCTGGAAAGTCTTTGCTTTGAAACTGGCAGCCCTTTAGTGTGGCCTCCGAAGCTGACAAACAGCTACTCTGATTGCCAAAGTTGGATAGAGTGTTCAGTATACACTCTAACACTCTATCACCTGCATTCTGAATGGGGTCATTCAGTTCTGTGGGAACTCTCTTCATGACATCTTTGTCCAGCAGAGACAGAACATCGGCTCTGAGGATATGGAACTGTTGTCTGAGACAAAGTGTGAATCACACCCATGAATTATGGTGGTCTGCGAGTGAATTGGAGCAAGTAACCTCGTTCCATTATCCCCAAAATCCAGCTCAACACTCCGGGATTGGCCTGCCATGCCCGGAGTCGAGTTTGCTATCACAGCGATAAAGGGTTTGTGTGTGCAATCTGATGGGGCAGGCCCAGAACTGGCAGCAAACACATTGTCTCCAACGCCCTGAACTGAAGAGCAGAAAAGTGTATTGCTTGACATAAGAGCACTGTTCGTGCCATGGGAGGTGAATGTGGAGCTTCACCCCTCACCCCGGAGGACGACAGAATAGCTGCTATAATTGGTAAGACTGCTGTTGTTGGCATCTATGCAGGAGGTGATACGGTTGTTTTGTCTGCAGCAGCTTCAGAAGGTATGTTGGAATGTGATTAAAAAAAGTTGTAGAATAATTAAATGTTATTTTAACTGTGCAATTTTATTACTGTAGATGATGAACCTATATATATACAAAGAAAAATGGCCCCTAGAACTGCAACAGCAGCACATGACATCACTCCTGCTTGGGAGGAATCTCCCAAGCCATCAACATCAGCCACTTCAAGCTGACCTATTCAGGGAAGGTGCTATCTGCAGCTATCCTCTAGTCACAAAAAGAACTGAATCAGTCAATTGCTGAGGTAGTGACTGAATTTCAGCAGGTACAACAGGCTCTGGTCCAGATTAACCAGACTCTGTCTGCTATTGTTCGGGAAAAAAATGGTGTGTGAATAAAATATTAAAAAAAAAATTCTTATAAAACAATTCTTATAAAAAATCTTACCTGTTGGAATAACATGTGAATTAATTGCTGTTTTCTCAAGAGCACAGTGACATGTGCGTTTGTGGTAGTGGAGGGGGATTTTACAGGTACATCCAAGTGTATTTCCCCTTCTGCCATCTCAAGCCCATGGCTCAAGCAGATATTGTGCAGAAGACAACAGGCCAAGATAATCTTGCACACCTTGCCTGGCTCGTATATTAGTCTCTGGCCTGATGCATCCAGACACCGCCACCTTCCCTTTAGTATTCCAATAGTGCACTCCACTACTGACCGAATACATGCAAGGACCGTGTTATAGTGGGCTTCTACGACTGTCTGTGGGTGCGCTATGGGCATGAGAAACCATGGTTTCAGAGGATAACCTCTGTCACCTGACTGTATAGAGATAATTATTTTGTGAAAGTTAAAGTAGAATAGCAGCAAAGCACAAAGAAAAAGTTATTTACCTAGAAGCCAACTGTCTCTACCTGCTCTGGCCTCTAGACAATTACCCACACAGCTGTTGCACAAAATGAAGGAGTTGTACATCGACCCAGGCCATCTTGCAAATTAACTGTACATTAAATGGAAATTCCTTCTGTTAACATACACATGGTCATTTACAAGAAGTGCTCGTATAGCAACATGAGTGCAGTCTATTGCACCTAGGATGTTGGGGAATCCTGTTTGGCGCACAAAAATCCTCCTTCACATTCTGCTCCTCGGCAGTGTATGGGAACTTTGTGTACTGAGGGGACAACCGAATGATGCCTTGAATACAGCGGGCATTACTCTACTCACCGATGGCTGGGATATTCTTAATTGGTCACCAATTTCTCTTTGAAATGCTTCTATTTTTGCTAGGAACTCAAGCAAGGAGAGCACCTGTACCTCTACGGGTATGGCCCGGTTGCATTTGGTGTGTTTCTGTAAATTAGGGCTTATCTGGGCACAAAGCTGCAAGAGTGTAGCTCTCAGCAAACGGTACCTGCTCATCAGCCATTCATCGTCATAAGCAAAGAAATCTGCCCAATCTCTAAAATTGCATTGTTTTCTCATCATGTGATTTGCAATGTCTTTGAGGAGCGCCAATGCTGCCATTCTGCCATTTTTTTTTTTTTTTTATAAATATGAATGTTGGCTTGGATTTTAGCTTATGCAAGATCAAATCTGTGTGTATAAGCACGTTTTATAAATGAGGCCCCTTGTAAGATTTCTTAGGATTTTTTTTTTTATTATTTGTTACACATTTTAACATATAAAGACTGACGAGGACTAACTTTTACCATAAAAGATGAGTTTTCATTATCCATAGTCAGTGTGAGGTCAGCAGAAAAGGAAGAGCAAGTCATTACATTTTGATTAAAGATTACATAGATAAATTGTGCACAATAAGACCAGGAACATGCAATAAAGTACATTTTGATTTTATGTTGAAAGAGGAAAAGCTCAGAACACAGCTACAGATTCTGGGGTGAAAAACAGACAAATAAATAAATAAAAAACACCAAACGGTTTTAGATGAAACCCTTCACACTTGGGTGTGACGTTTGCTTTGAGGTATTAATGGCTTCTTTCACATATTCACAGTCTAATCCAGACTGTGGGAATGGAGGAAACACATTTCCATAGAATTGCACTAGCAGGCAAAATTGCATAAATGCAAGTTGGTGAAAACCCCTTTTTCATCACTCTGTGGGATTAAATCTCCCAGCTAAGCCGAGATCAAATATTGGATTGTTCGGGCACCCTCAAGGTGAGATGGGAATGAATGGGAAAATATAAATATATGCATATCCTTCCACCAAATGGGTCTAAAATCAAATTGATTGGATGTATTTGTATTCTTGTTTCTCATCATTGAAATGTTTAAATGTTTTGCTCACAGGTCCGATATGAATTAAAGGCTATATATATACATATTATATATATATATATATATATATATATATATATATATATATATATATACATATATATATGAAAAATCAATTATACCCTTTTGAAAAATGGAGAAGCCATATTTGACAAACCAAGTACACCCTATGACTTAACTGCTTGTAGAACCACCTTTAGCAGCAATAACTTGAAGTAATCATTTTCTATATGACTTTATCAGTCTCTCACATCGTTGTGAAGGAATTTCGTCCCACTATTCTTTACAATTTTGCTTTAATTCATTGAGATTTGTGGACATTTCAATAAGGTTGAGGCCTGGACTTTAACTGGGTGATTGCAACCCCTTGATTGTATTTTTTATTATTATTATATTTTTTTTTTTCCAGCTGTTTTGTTGTAGATTTGCTAGTGTGCTTGGGATCATTGTCTTGTTGCATGACCCAATTTTGGCCAAGCTTTAACTGTCAGACAGATGGCCTCACATTTTACTCTAGAATACTTTCATGGTTGACTCAATGACTGCAAAGTGCTCAGGTTCTTGGGCTGCAAAACAAGCCCAAATCATCACCCTTCCACCACCGTGCTTGACAGTTTGTATGAGGTGTTTGTGCTGATATACTGTGTTTGGCTTTTGCCAAACGCAGTGCTGTGCATTATGGCCAAACATCTCCACTTTGGTCTTGTCTGTCCATTGTTCCAGAAGTCTTGTGGTTTGTTCAGAGGCAATTTTGCAAACCTAAACCTAATGTTGCAAGTTAGCTCTAGCAATCCAAGGGAGAATGCAAGAAGACGATCAAACTGACTTTTAATGAACACCATGGAAAACAAAGAACTACAAGCTATAACAAAATGTTAACACTAGACAAGGGACTAAGGAAAACTCAGGACTTAAATACAAAAGGATGCTAATCTAAGAACTAGAGATGGGTGCGTAATGTAATCAGTAACCATATAAACAAATAAGGATCTGGATCACAGACAAAACAGGAACAAAACCAAACTATCCAAAACACAAGTATACAAACAAAAGTCACGAGTATATATCCATCCTTTAAATTATTTAAATTATTATTTTTTTAAATATAAATTGAAAAAAAAAAAAAAAAATGTTTTACATGAAAAGTGTTTAAATGGCCTTAAACTGTTTCAATTTATTCTACTGAAATGCTGGAAATTGTGATAGAATGCTTAAGTCATATGTTTGATGAATATAATTGAAAAACATTGACTTTAACAGATTTACACTGAAACATAAAGAAAGATGAAACAAATACACAGCCCTGATTTATTTCTTGGGTTGAAGTGTCTTCAAAAGCAACTTGTTTCACTAAATTATCTTTTATTAGAGAAACTGCATAATGATATGTCTGCACAGTGAAACTTTTAATGCCCTTAATAAATGATGTGTTTGATTTATAGGCCACTTTAGAGATTAAGTTTCTATTGGTTCGGTGTGATGATATCTGTAAATCTGATTGGGGTTATTCAGTTAGTCAATCACAGCCTTTCAATGTGATCATTTTAAATTGAATAGTGTGCGTTTCAAATTAACCACCGTTTGTTCTGCACATGACCACACTATAATTGGTTTATGGAACATTCCTCATCACTGCTATTATAAGGTATTATTTGACCATGATAATATCATCTCTTCTTCCATTATAATCATAATAGTTTATTGGACAGTTTTGCAAATTATTGTAATTTAAAATGTACAGCAAAATACTTTCTTCTAAAATCATGGGAAATTACAAGATGTAAAACTCGAGATGTAAAACCTAGAATTTAAAATAAGAATAAGAATAAGAAACTGGATAGTAGGACTGATGGCAGATATGCTAGTTAATAAACTAATTTTTACCAAAATCAAATTTTATCAGATTGTATCAATGGCTTATTTTGAGAATGTTCTGTATAGACAGAGCTACTTCATATCTGTTCAGGAAATGTAATTGTCCAGTTGAATGATTTCTGTAGTCTGGTAGGATACATCCAAATCCTGATTAAATAAAAACCACCGTTATCTCATGTTTTCTCAAAATGAAACATTCTGAGATGCTCCATATTAGAATTTCCAGTTGAGTTGTTAGAGATGTAATGTCAGATTCAATAGCATGATGTGCATCTGTATAAAAATAAAGAACTAGTTACAAAACCTCTAAGACCAAAACAAGTCATGTCATACATAAATGTCATACCATACTATTAGCTATTCAAAAGAAGTCATGTACAATGTTTCAGATAAGTTAACATATGCTGAGTTCACACTGCACGATTTTAGGCCCATTTTCATTCGCAATTTTTCTCAGAATTGTGTAATATAAACTCGCAATCGCAAGAAAAATTTCAGAATTGCGAGTTTATATCTCACAATTCTGGCTTTATATTTCACAATTGCGAGTTTATATCTCGCAATTCTGAGGAAAAAAAAATCAGAATTGTGAGATAAAAAGTCACAGTTATCTTTTAAATTGTTTTATTCCATGGCGGAAACAAGCTTATTATGATAGACTACACAATATTATAAAATTATTTTTAAATTAATTTTTAATTGTCCCTGTCCCTGTTTAATAGGGTAATCTTGTAAGAAGTAGCAGTGGCTAGGACAGACTTTAAGTATCACCTCTGTTTAAAAAGATGCAGTCTAATCCTGTTTACATGAAACTGGCTCCTGAGCAGGTTTGAGCTTATGGACCTATTGCTATGACTGCAGCTCTGGGATGAGCTTTGAAGAACCTAGCAATTCTGAACCGTCAAATCGTTAACAGTAAAATCCAGATAAATGAGTAGTCCACATATGAAGAACAGGCCCCTTAATAAATTCTTATCTTTAGCAAAGTAAGTAAGCTGACATTCAGTACAATCTATAGGCCTATCTTTTATTTTGATTAGATACAATTGTCAAAATAAGTTTGTACTTAACCACCTGCATGGCATCATTAACCACACTGTAAACCTGAATAAGTTGGGCTAACTCAAAAAATGTGAGGTAATCAGTTACATCAAATTTAAGTTATGATGTTCTCAATTTTAAATAAGCAGAACTATCAAGTTTTGGGTTTGTAGTACTCATGCATGTTAATTGTTCCTAACTTGAAGTTACTCCTACTGAGTTGGCTAACTCATATATTTTGATAGCAATTAGCATAAAATATTTAATTAACTTTTTTTTATTTTAAGGTCTTGCAAATCAAATGAGTTAATTAACTTCACTGTAAATCCTAAGAAAATACAAAAAAATACAATATAATAGCATATAAAAAAATAAACAATAGCATGGTATAGCTCTTACTGAGTGAGTACAGCAACTTACATGTACATGTTACTTACCTGCTCTCATACCAAGCCGCATGCGCTACTTGTCACCATGATGGTAACTCTCCAAAAACCCACATTAACAGAAACTCTTCTAAATTAGCATAACAAAACATGAATCTCCCTTACCACTAATCTTGTGCAAAAAACATTATATAACATAGATAGATAGATAGATAGATAGATAGATAGATAGATAGATAGATAGACAGACAGACAGACAGACAGACAGACAGACAGACAGACAGACAGACAGATAGACAGATAGATAGATAGATAGATAGATAGATAGATAGATAGATAGATAGATAGATAGATAGATAGATAGATAGATAGAAATCATCCTACAAATGGCTTCTAAGTAGTTGCCTTTACACATAAAGTGAAACAAGAAAAAGTATTTCAACACAGCAAAAGTTACATATTTTAGGTTTGCTGGAGGTGCGTGTGAAATGTTTGTCATTTACCTGTATGACTTCCTGTGGACAGGAGACTCTCTTCAGTAAAGGAGGTATGTGCAGACACATCAAGATGGCTGAACGGCATGCAACCACATCTCCTGTTGAGAGAGATAATGAACCACTGTCAAGCTAATAAGAGTTCAGGGTGAGAAGGGAACTACAGACAGAGGAAAAGCACTAATCTGACTGTGAGTGTATGTGTTTGAGAGCACACATGCAGGAGAAAGAGAGTCCATGCTGCTTTGGAAGAGAGATGAATGAGTTCAAGCCCATGTTAGATGACTTAAAAACACACAGACAGAAGCTACGGGGCTCCCTTAGTGACATAGAAACACGACAAGCTTCTTTATGCATGACACTTTATCCATTTCATAATTAATCTAGTACCAGGATAACTTATTTGAATTCTTCCTCTGATGTTTAAACGTAAAAGGAAAAGATAGATATCCGGTACTGGGGAAGAAACCATATTTCTGTGCTACAAGCTTCTCATAATTTAAAGTACCTCAAGTACAATCAACTCCTTTGCAAAAGCAGTTGGCTATATTGATGCTACTTAAAGGCAGAGTAGGTGATTTGCTTCAAAAAAAAATTTTGTTATGCTGGTTGTAAGTCTCTTCATATCCCGATAGCAATCACTAAGTTAAGTGGTCTGAATGTATTTATCTATTTATATCATCAGTGTGTGGCATAACAGGTAAGATATTCTGTGTTCGGCGTTTTGCATTTGATTTTATTATACGCTTATCAGCCATAGAAGTGGTGCGAATTGCTATTTGTATTTTATTTCAGTTAATAGGGATGTTAAGCAACAGCTGGTGGAACGGCTACCAGAAGTAAATTGTCAACTACCGTAGCTAAAGAATGCAAAAATCGCTAAGCAGCAACAAAGGATGGCTTATTTAATCATTTGACATAGTACAAAAAAAATTATATTTAAATAAAAGCAAGAGAATGGTTGCTTTTGGCATTAAATGACAAACAGATACAATTAAAATGTCTATTAAAGTCTTGCGAACAAATGTTTAGTATGTGTTTTAAAGCCTTATATCAGTGACTTTTTTTCACTAACCATGCATAAATGGCATTTTCTCAAAACTACAAACTTTAAAATACAGCAGCTGAATACAGTGTAGTCATACTTTGGCAATAAAATTATTTTCAGTAACTGAAATAAACACAAAAGTTAGGATATGTCAAAACATCTCCAGAGACCAGAAAACACCCCAGACACCAGAGGGTTAAGGAATGCTTCTTGAGCAGCAAATCAGCATATTGGAATGGTTTCTGAAGGATCGTGATGATGCTAAAAATTCAGTTTTGCATCAGAGGAATACAAGGAAATACATTCAAATAGAAAATGGTTATTTTAAATAATAATATTTCATAATATTACTTGTTTTTACTGTATTTTGATCAAATAATTGCAGCCTTCGTACTTCTCTCAAAAACATTAGAAAATCTCACTGACTCCAAATTGTTGACCAGTATGTTATATTTTTTTCTTTAGTGAAAATGTATCTGTTAAATGCTGTTATCCTAATCTATTCAAAAACCCTTGTTCTATGACTATGATTAAATTATATCATCTGCCAGATATGAGCTCCTTAAAAGGTAGGTGGGTCATTTTCAGAGAGGCTAGCAATAGCAGGCTAGCTTTGAAAGAATAAGGTCCCACCCTCTCTTCAGAGCATCTCCAGAGCCACGCCTCCTCAAAAACACATGAACGCATATAGCAGGGAGCAAACAAAGCATCATGACAGACAGCGTTAAACTGCCTCATGTCTCAAAGCACATAGCATTACAATAATAACGAATGTAAACAATTGATATCAATTCAGCATTGATAGTGTTGATAGTGTTGCCATTGAAATGCATAAATTCAAGTCACGAACAGCTCCAAGTCCATCTCTTCCAAATTATGGTAAGTAATGGCATGAACACAGCATAAGCTTGTTGTCTTGGCTCGGGAGGAACATGGCTGCTGTTTTGGTTGCGGTGCTCATGACTGCTGATGACTTATGATGTCTGCACGAACAGAATGCATGAGGGTATGTTAAAGATGTCTTTTTAAAAGATGTAATATAAGTTTAAGGTGTCCCCTGAATGTGTCTGTGAAGTTTCAGCTCAAAATACCCCATAGATTTTTTTTTATTAATTTTTTTAACTGCCTATTTTGGGGCATCATTAAATATGAGCCGATTTAGGCTGCGGCCTCTTTAAATGCTCACGCTCCCCGCCCACGGAGCTCGCGCTTGCCTTAAACAGTACATAAACAAAGTTCACACAGCTAATATAACCCTCAAAACGGATCTTTACTAATCGTGTAAGTATAGTATTTATTTGGATGTTTACATTTGATTCTGAATGAGTTTGATGGTGCTCCGTGGCTAAAGCTAACATTACACACTGTTGGAGAGATTTATAAAGAATGAAGTTGTGTTTATGAATTATACAGACTGCAAGTGTTTAAAAAATGAAAATAACGACAATCTTGTCTCCGTGAATACAGTAAGAAACGATGGTAGCTTTAACCACATTTAATAGTACATTAGCAACATGCTAACGAAACATTTAGAAAGACAATTTACAAATATCACTAAAAATATAATGATATCATGGATCATGTCGGTTATTATTGCTCCATCTGCCATTTTTTGCTGTTGTCCTTGCTTGCTTGCTTACCTAGTCTGATGATTCAGCTGTGCACATCCAGACATCCTGCCCTTGCCTAATGCTTGAACATAAGCTGGCAAATATTCAAATATTGGGTGCGTACAAATTAATGATCCCGACTGTTACATAACAGCCTGTGTTATGTTGAGATTCGCCTGTTCATCAGAGGTCTTTAAACAAATGAGATTTATATAAAAAGGAGGAAACAATGGTGTTTGAGACTCACTGTATGTCATTTCCATGTACTGAACTCTTGTTATTTAACTATGCCAAGATAAATTCAATTTTTAATTCTAGGGCACCTTTAAAAACCATACGTTGACAGGCAGGTAGAAAACCCTATTTTTTTAGGGATATGTTTGGATGAACATTTCATGGTCCCATGCCTTTCACATATGGCCAGGGCCTGGGGATGGCCCAGCTGAAGTTCACAAAATGACTTTAACCAGAATCCCCCTAAAATTTATGAAATTGAGAAATGCCTGATTACGTCACCTTGGGAATTTTACCCAAAGAATCTAACCCAGAAAACTTTGTACAGGTCCCCTATCCAGTGGCAAGCAAAACATGGCGACACAGGTATACAGTTATATAGGTTTTATAAAGGTATACAATACAAACCATACAAATTCTTTATTAGAGCTGCATAAAAATCAACTCTCAAAAAGAATTAATATAATTATAAATCATTCAATCATGGAGCTGCGGCCTAAATTACAGGGAAGAATTCAATAGTAAAGGGGCTCCTAATCTACATGACACACTCACATACCAAAATAAAGACACCAGTGCACGCCAAAGACCACAGCACACAATGAAGAAACTCCACCACCATCTAAAGCGGAAATCATCATCCCTGGTCAATAAAGGCCTGCAGCTCCTAAAAGAAAAATAACACACACACACACACACACACACACACACACACACACACACACACACACAGAGAGAGAGAGAGAGAGAGATCAATACAATATTCCTAAATCAATTACACAACCTGCATATTTTAGAAAATAAATTATTATTATCACTTTATGTTACAAGTGTGGTTGTATCAAGGATGAAGCAAAACCAGTATTCTACAAACACAGGGATTTATTCAAACAAAGGAATCAGAACAGTTACCAAACACACTTTACAAAGCAATACCAACAATACTAACAACAAGAATGGACAAGGAGTGCAGGGAGTGAGTCCAATATAACGGGAGTGCTAACGAAGAAGCACCCCTGTTCCAGGTGTGGAACAGGGAGGAACATGGGAAACAGAGTCCAGGACAGGCGTGAACTGTAACATTACCTCCCCCTCCCAGTAGGTGCGTCCTCGCGCCTAAGATGTAACAACGGGGGAAGGGGGGTGGGCGCCCTGGAGACCTACACGCAGATGACGGGGGAGGTGCAGACAGGTATGGAGGTCTCCAGGGCGAGCCTTGGAGCTCGGGCAGTCATGGCAGGTCAGGAGCCTCGGGCGGCCATGGCAGGTCAGGAGCCTCAGGCGGCCATGGCGGTTCAGGGACCTCGGGCGGCCATGGCGGGTCAGGGGCCATAGGATGCCATGGGGGGTCAGGGGCCATGGGATGCCATGGCGGGTCAGGAGCCTCGGGTGGCCATGGCGGTTCAGGGGCCTCGGGCGGCCATGGCAGGTCAGGGGCCATAGGATGCCATGGCGGGTCAGGGGCCTCGAGCGGCCATGGCAGGTCAGGGGCCATAGGATGCCATGGCAGGTCAGGAGCCTCGGGCGGCCATGGCAGGTCAGGGGCCTCGGGCAGCCATGGCAGGTCAGGAGCCTCGGGCGGCCATGGCGGGTCAGGGGCCTTGGGCAGCCATGGCGGTTCAGGGACCTCGGGCGGCCATGGCAGGTCAGGAGCCTTGGGTGGCCATGGGGGGTCAGGGGCCATAGGATGCCATGGCGGGTCAGGAGCCGTGGGATGCCATGGCCATGGTGGATCAGGTGCACCACCCACATTTGCCCCACCCAAGGGTACATAGCATCATCAGCTGCGCTCGAGGGATTGGCCCATATGTTGTTAAAGTTTGGTTATTTAATAAATATTAATAAAGCAAGATGCTCCATTGAAATATGGGAGATGTAAAGTTTATTTAAACTGCATACATTAAAGCACACATTTAAATTATTGTAGACACACAGATATGAAGGAAGAGGAGAATGTATGCATGCGTCAGGTTTCTTGGCGAGAAAGACTTCCTCAAAGGATACACCTCTGTATCCTTGCTCATAACTCCTCAGGAAGCCTCCTCACTCCTCAATCCTTGTTTTCTCTTGAACCTCTTCAGTTTCGAAATCAGAACCATTTAAAAAGAGAATCAGATTAATAGACTCAACTAGGGAAAAGAAACAGGCAGGTTCACTATAATGAATTGTGTCCTCATCCAGGCCCATCAGAAAACACGCGTTAAGCGGGGCATCTGGCCAGTTCAACAAATAAGAGAGCTCAGAAAATTCCTCCATGTACCTCTCCAGTGCGCGACCGTCCCCCGCAGACGATCCACCGCTGAAACATCTTCTCTGGGAGGCACAGAAGAGATAGGGACCAGGAAAATTCCCATCCTTGTAGAAGTCCTTACCCAAGGGTCCGTTCTTCTGTTACAAGTGTGGTTGTATCAAGGATAAAGCAAAATCGTCTTCTACAAACACTGGGATTTATTCAAACAAAGGAATCAGAACAGTTACCAAACACACTTTACAAAGCAATACTAACAACAAGAATGGACAAGGAGTGCAGGGAGTGAGTCCAATATAACGGGAGTGCTACCGAAGAAGACCAGGTGCAGGGAATCCAGGGAGAGTGGGAGAGATGATGAGGGAAGTGAGTTCAGGTGTGGAACAGGGAGGAACATGGGAAACAGAGTCCGGGACAGGCGTGAACTGTAACATTATAAACATCTAAATTTGAGCTGATATTTGCAAACATTATTTCACAGTAGTGAAACACTAGTCTAAACATTCTTAGACTGTAATATTCATGGTATTACAGTGTAAACACTCTTTTTACTATTATATTTTATATTTTAGAGTAAAAAAAAACTTCTTCACATTATAGGACATTATAGATGCAATGTTTCACTCGACTTCACACATTTCAGTCTGGCGATATAATTTAAGAAAAGTCCAACTAGTAAAATATGTACAAATTTATATAAAAAATAACTTAATTAATGTAAGAATAAATCACTATTATCAATGTTGAAAATATTTGTGCTCCTTAGTATTTTCATGGAAGCTGTGATGGAAATATTTTTTCAGGATTTTTTAATGAATAGAAAGTTCAAAAGAACAGCATTTATTTGAAGTTTAAAAAAAAAAAAATCATTTTGGATCAATTTAATGCATCCTTGCTAAATAAAAGTACTATAAAACAATGTGTATAGAACTGACCAACATTTTTAATCAATATTCATAATGACTTTCTACTTGTTTTTAACGGTCTCACAAAGTACAGCACAACAACAATATAATCTAATATTTATTTAATTTTTAGAGCCAATTAATTTTTAATTCTGAAGTGAGCAACTTATAGCATTTTATTCACATACATTCTCATACATATGTCTTGTATGAGATTTTTATGTTTATATATTCTTCTGTACAGCACTTTGGTCAACTTCGGTTGTTTTAAAGTGCTTTATAAATAAAGTTTGATTGATTGATCGATTAAACAGAACAGTGCCCCAAAACAAACATAATGACAATAATAATAGATTTTTCTGTAGTTATTTTTGTCAAAAAACTGCAAAACAAATGCAAAATATGATAGCATAAATAATAATAATAATAATAACAATAATAAGATGATGATTTTTGTAGTTATTGTATCAGTAAAACTAAAAAAATAAAGTAATAATTAATAATTGTCACAACTGACACTAAAAACAAAAATAATCAGTATCATATTGATTATGAAAAACAATACAGTTTCATCTCAAATCTGCTTTTATGTTTTAAGTTCAGCGTTACGGTCTCATCATATACTATCACTGCCAAGAAAGCATGCCAGAGGCTACTTTTCCCCATGAGCTCAGGAATTCTGGCATGTCACCACTGATTCTGACAAACTACAGATGTTCCATTCAGAGTATTCTGACCGGCTACCTGGTCTCCTGATACAGAATCTGCTCTGTAACACAACTGCAGAGGCTGGTGAAGACAGCACAGTCCATCAAAGGCCATGAGCTATGTAGCATCAAAGACATCTATTCAGATTGATGTCATAGGACAGCCAGATCCATTTAAAAGGCACCATTCCAATCAGCATCTGTGTTCTCTTTTAGCATATGCTACCGAAGTGACCAGACAAAGACCAGCAGCTTCTACTGGATGAAATAACACAGCTAAACTCATCCCACACAAAAAAAAAAAATAATAATAAAATATATATATATATATATATATATATATATATATATATGAGGCAGTTTTCAACACTGATCATAATAATAAATGTTTCTTATATATTAGAATGATTCCTGAAGGATCATGTGACACTGAAGACTGGAGTAATGATGCTGAAAATTCAGCTTTGCCATCACAGGAATGAATTGCAGTTTAAATATTAAAATAGAAAACAGTTATTTTAAATGTAATGTTTTTACTGTATTTGTGTTCAAATAAACGCAGCTGTGATTATTCCTGCCTTGTGTTCCCATGGTCTTATGTGTACATTTATGTTATTTCCTGTTCTGTTCCATGTTTTGTAGTCCTTTGTAGTTTTTCTTATTGATTAGTTCTTTGACTGTTCCCAGGTGTGTCGTGTTTACCATTTACCCCTTGTGTATTTAAACCCCAGTGCTTCTCATGTTCCTTGTCTAGTGTTGTCCTTAGTAGATGTATCATGCAAGTTGTTTTCAGTTCTGCTTTGCACGCTTGTTTGGATTACTCTGTTGAATTGACTTCTTTTGCCTGTGTCTCCCGTTGTCTGGATTTACTTTGGTTGCTCTGTTTAATAAACTGTTATACTGCACTTAGATTCTCCTCTTCCTCATTTATTAAACACTCTGCATTACAACAGCCTTGGTTAGTATTAGAGACTTTTTGGTAAATCTTACCAATCCCAAACTTTTAAACGGTATTAGAAACCATGTACATAACACTACTTCTTGGTAAAATGTTTGTGTGAGTTTATAGTAGTGTCACTACATGCTTAGTTTGTATTTTATCTGGATCTCAAAGTTTTGCCAAACTTCCCAAACTATAGAGTTCAAAATGTATCCATGTCAGCCTACCTGGGAGCTTGGAAATCATGAATTACACAGCAAATCCCAACCAACACAAACAACTGGAGATGGAGATGCACACTGGAGATGGTGGGCTAAACACCATCAGCATGAGCAGTGTTTGTAGGGCTGCAGTGATTGATGGCTGTTGTGTTGCATTCATTTCCATATATTTTCCCACTCTGTGATTTGACTGACCAGCACGTTAATGGTTTATTGGACCTTTGGTTTGTCCACCCACTCATGTACTGACAGGCTTCCAATGCACCACTGGCAGAAATCAAGGCCACAGTTTCCCCTCAACAAATCAGCATTGGCATATGTTTCTGGAGTGAAACACAGAGGTATTTGGCTTATATCAATAAAATCACAGAGTGCAAAGCCCCGTGCATAAAGCTGAAGGTTAGATACACCATTAGCTCTACCGCTCTGTCTTCAATCACATAGTAATCAGTAAGAGACACTCTTCACACACACTTGTTGTTGAATAAATTGGCATTGAAATTGAAATGATTGCTTGATTAATTTTAAAACAAGCTATTACAAAGTTATACAGTGACTCAAATACAGGCAAATATACTATATAGTGGCACTTGAATGTTTATGAACCCTTTCGAATTTTCTATATTTCTGCAAAAATATGATCTAAAACATCATCAGATGTTCACAAAAGTCCTAAGTAGACAGAGAGAACCCAATCAAACAAATGAGACAAAAATATATACTTTGTCAATTATATATTGAGAAAAATTAGCCAGTATTACATTTCTGTAAGTGGCAAAAGTATGTGAACTCTTGCTTTCAGTATCTGGTGTGACCCCCTTGTGCAGCAATAATGGCAACTAAACATTTCCGGTAACTGTTGATGAGACGTGCACAACGTCTTAAAGGAATTTTAGTCCATTCGTCAGTACAGAAAAGCTTCAGCTCTGGGATGTTTGTGCCTTTCCTTTCATGAACTGCTTGCTTCAACTCAGTTGGATTAAGGTCTAGAGTCTAGATGTTGACTTGGCCATTGCAAAACATTAACTTTGTTCTTCTTTAACCATTCTTTGGTAGAACGACTTGTGTGCTTGGGCTCATTGTCTTCCTGCATGACCCACTTTCACAGATGTCCTGACATTTTTCTTCAGAATTCACTGGTATAATTCAGAATTCATTTTTCCATCAATGATGGCAATTCGTCCTGGCCCAGAAGCAGCAAAACAGGCCCAAGCCATGATACTACCACCACCATGTTTCACAGAGGGGATAAGTTTCTAATGCTGGAATCCAGTATTATTTAACACTAGAACTACCAAGGCAGTAATTTTGACCACTTTTAAAATTTGCAATGTAATAACTTTGTTGAAATAAAACCCATATAGCTATAGTACCCTGACTTTTCTTAAATGTGTGCATATTTTATGCTAATATTGTTATCTTATTAACCCTTTGATGCGTCTGATCACAAGTGTGATCAGTCTTGGCTGGTCCCTCGAGGGTACAAATCACACCGGTGTGATTAGAACGTTCAGCGCATCACGTGATCAACCGGCAAATTCAAATGTGCTTGCGCGCTTTGGCTGGCGCTAAGCCAGAGCTGGGCGCTCATTGCTTTTCATATATCACAAATATGCAATGTTTTTGTTAACCACATAATGTTTATTTTAGGTTTCAGACATTTAAATACACATAAGTACTAACAAAACAGTACATTTAGAGTTTGTAAAATACACACTGATGTCTATAGAAGTGGCAATAACAATCCTTTCCATTATAATTAGACGACACGTTTTTTTTTTTTTTTTTTTTTCCCATATCAGATTAATACAGACAGCATATCTTTTCGGCATTTGCTACTTTTTCCCGCATTTGAAGATGCCCGTCACTGTTGCCTAGTAACTTTTTCTAGTTGTTTTTATATGCTATTGCTAAGCTAAAACTTGGCTTTACCTTTAAAATTGCAGCAAGAAAAAGATGCCACAGAGGTTTTAGCCTGGCTTCAGTCTGATGGAGGAGCAGGTTCAGATAGATGTCTCTTGTTTATAATTGGCTTCCTTCAGCCAGTGTCTCCACTCTTCAAGAGCTAACTTGATTGCCAAAAGCTCTCGGTTGCCAATATCATAGCGCTCCACCAGAGACAGCTTTTTTGAAAAGAATGCAGGAGTCATGCAGGGTCACCCTGCCACTGAGAGAGTACAGCTGCTACCCCGGTAGTGGAGGCGTCCACTTCAACGAAGATCAGGGTTGAGATGGACCAAGATAGGAGCTGTGACGAAGGCTTCTTTGAGACAATGGATGGCTTGTGTGGCTGACAGGTTCCAGGACAGAGACTTGGGCCGATCTTTGATCACAGAGGTGAGTGGAGCAATGATAATGCTGTAATTGTTGATGAAGCATCCGTAGAAGTTAGCAAATCCGAGGAAGCGTACCTTAACTTAACTGAAGAAGGTAAGGGCCAGTCGCAGATGGTCTCCACCTTCATCTGGTCCATCTGGATACCATTCTGGTCAATGATATACTCCAGGAAGTAGATGGAGGTTTTGTGGAACTCACATTTTTCAAACTTGAGGTAAAGATGGTGTTCTCTCAGCCTCTGCAGGACCTGCATGTTAGGCCTGGTTCCAGGAGTAGATGAGAATATCGTCGATGTAGACAATGACGAACTGGTGGAGGAATTCCCAGAACAACTTATTCATGTACCCCTGTGTAGTAGATATGAAAGTGTTAATGGGTTTTTCCTTATGTCATGTGCTCATGGTTGGGGTTCACAGGGTCACGTGTAAGAATGGGAATATAAGTCACCTGTTCACTGATTAATGGCAGGGAGAGGGGATGAGCAGGGACGATGTATTTCTTTGTTGACCATAAAAACTTTTTTACCATCCAGAAATACCAGTTTGTGCAATAAAAAGAAAAGCCTATCAGAAGTACTTTTGCCTTGCCGATATTTCATTTATGCGTCATCAATGCAGTCCCTGTCTTAGTCTCTCAGCGGCTTAGAAAGGACATAGTAGCCGCTATACCCTGGAATATGGAGGGTGAATTGGACAGTCCACATGGCATCATAAGATTCTAAGGCGGCAGGTACCAGAGGAAGGGGATAGCGATACGTCACTGAGGATATGGTCTTCAATGCACAGCCTCAAGCCTCTTTCCTTCTTGCTGACAAAGAAAAAGCTGGAAGCAGCAGGGGACATAGATGGTTGGATGAACTATTCTTGTAGAGCTTCCTCAAAATACTCCTCCATGGCCTTCTGCTCCGGGATGGACAGTGAATAGATCCAACCCTTGGGTAAGGTGGCCCATCCTCTTAAGGTTGAGCTTCTGGAGTAATTGGTGGGAGATGAAGACCTTGGCGAAAGGCAGTGATCAATGCTGTTTCATTCCAGCCGCTAGAGGCTGCGGAGTTTGAGGGCAAAGGCATTGACAGATGTATTCCCTTGCCGATACAGCTGATCATGCACTGAAAGTTCTGAAACAGTTTGTCTGAACACCTCTTTAAAATGGTTCGTGAACGAGACATAAGCTAACGAAAAATAGCGTGACAAAAATGACGCAATATTGATGTGCACATGCCCATTAAGCCCAGGTAGGACAATCTGGCCATAGCTGTATCCCTTCTAGCACCAACCCTTGATATTCTACCAGAATTTGCATCACTCTACTTGCAGCTTTTTGTCATGGCTGACGGGCAAACCTAACATTTTGTAAATACTACAGTTGTTGTGTCACGGAATATAGTTTTAAGGGTTTTTTTAGGTGAGATGTTGTTATTTAGGTCTCAAATATGTCACTTTTAGATTTTTTCTCAAATATGCGGCACAAGGCTTGTGGCCTGCTGATATAGAGCGATATCATCCGGTTACGAGTGTAATATTGCTTACATACTGTATATTCTGTTTAGAGCATTTTAAATTTCTTCTTGGCCCTTCAAACTTTTTGCTCATACTATAAGTGTAATATCTACAGTGTTCTGATCATAGTTCCCTTATGTATTCATTATAATTCATAGTTTCATATATAGCATATTATGACTGATGGATTATGTTGTGTTTTGGGAGAATACAATCCACTGCTTACACTGTTTTAAAATAAATTATATATTTGTTCTGTGCTGTTTTTATAGATATGAAAAAAGTCTCAGAAGGAGTCATTTTTGTATTTTATGTTCTGTATGTTTGAGGAAATAAATTGCTCACAGTAATTGTTTCTAATGTGTTATTTCTCACAGGAGCTTTTAGTTTCTCTGTAATGACAGAACACTAAACTCCAGCTGACCGCTGCTGAGATCAACCATGTTTCTAGGGAATCTTACTTCATTTATAGACCCCAACACAATCATTCAGCTCCCATACACTGTGTTCAGATGAACTATTGCATTCTGTATATGATTACTATGGAGACCACAAAAAAGAAAAAAGAAAAAAAGTTCAGTCCCTAAACATAAAAAGTTTCTGTATTGTAATTATTTTTACTATATTATTTGTAATATATTATATTACACTATTCTCTGGTTATATATTATGGTTCTAGCTATTTATTCTGCCTGTAGTACAGCACAGACGCAGTATTCTCTGTACAAATTGTCATAATTTACCCTCAAGTTGTTTCAAGGACATTGATACCCATACTAAATTTCAGGGAAATGAGATTTGGATCTCTAATAGGGGAAGTAGGGTGCTTCTCAAGCGAAGAAGGCTAGTAAGGTGAAGTATCCTAGTAAGACTGCATATCCTGGCTGCCACTGCATCAAGCACTGCCGAAGGCTGTCTCAATTTGAAGGATCATTGAAAGGCAGCCTTCATTTTGCATCCTTCATTCAGCTCATTTTGAAGGATGCATCAAGTGTATCCTTCGTGTCCTTCAATCACCCACAATCCTTTGCACACATTCCAATTCACAAAAAAAGAACTGATCTTGTCTATGTTCATTATAAAATGTAAGACACAAACAATGTTTCTGGAGTCTATCTATCTATCTATCTATCTATCTATCTATCTATCTATCTATCTATTTTTCTATTTATCTATCTATTGAGTTGCAATTCTGCATCCTGTTTGCCATCTCAATTCACAATCAGGTACTGATTTAGAATTTGTAAGGGATTCTGAATTCAGTTCTCAATGGTGCAAAACAGCTTAAGTCTATATATCTACAATAACACCAGGGCTAATTAAGTTTTACTTTTATTACTTGGCGAAAGAATAAATTCATTGTTTTTAAACTGAATTATTAATTGATTGATTGTCTTTATCACATTGTGTCTAAGAACACACTGGAAAACCACTATAAGACATATTATTTTAACATACTTGTGTAGGCCTGGTTATCATGGGAAAAATGTTGCCATTTTCAGAAGAGAGTCACAGCAATCACAAGTAGCTTCATCCTGAAAAGAGAACAGCATTCACACACTGAGTGATAGTTTGACTGCTGTCAGCCTGACCTTTGACTGTCTTCCATGGTCCAACAATGGGTAGTAAATCAACCTCTTCTTTCAGCTCTAAGATCTATGTGACCATCATGATGGAAAGAGGTTCATCCTGATGGTTTGTCCAATGAGACGTTAAGTGATGTTGTTAACGTGATGGGATGCTCATCAACACAGGGAATGGCAGCCGGTGAGAGCTATAACAGATGTGAGGGGTTATGAGGTGAGTAAAACATAATCTAGACTTCTGGCTGAAATGCTTTGCAAGCTGGAACCAGTGGTGGAATAATCCAGGATGGGCGACAAACAGTAGCTAGCCATCCTCATTACAGAGACACTTTGACTAAATGTTATTAATGGGTTATATCTGAGTGTCACGCACCATGAGCACAGCGCTGCCAACAATCTGACACTCATAAACACAGAATCATATTTTCCCATCTTCACGATAGTCAAACAAGTCAAAATCTATTGCATCAGTTTTTTAATTTAATGAAAAATTTTAAGGAAGTAATTTAATTTGAGATATACTGTGTCTGCTGCCTCATTTTGGTCTGAAATCAGCAAAATCAGTTTTTCTGTGCACTGCCAACTGTTAATTTTTGGAACCTGCTGATATACTGCAAACAACAAATTTGAGTTAAAATCATTATTTAGGAATTAATGCATATTTTAGTCACATGGTAAAAATTATAGTCCATTTTTTTTATTTTTTTTTTATTATTATTATTATTATTCAATGCAAAAAAATTACATCAAAGAAATACAAAAAAGTCTACTAATAACCACCTATATTTCAAGCTTAAATATAAAAATTAAATATTAAAAAGTCTATTATATATATATATATATATATATATATATATATATATATATATATATATATATATATATATATATATATATATATATATATATATAAGGTACAAGAGGCTGTGCTGTACTCTGCTTCATGCCTAACAACACCCTTCCAGCCGTGACTTATGATACAGCTCTAGCCTTGAATACCTTATTGCTTTTATAAAACAGTTACCACACAATACAAATAATTAAGCCAAAATTATGTATCAATGCAACTTTCATGAAAAAGCCTTCCTTCCGCCGGAAAAAATAGACCCTGATCGTGAACAGCAACAGAAACAGAAGTTACATTATTACGCCATTAGATGGCGGTAAAGACTGTCTTTATGAGTGCATCAGTCAGTAGCGAAGACTTTTACATTGAAAAGACTGAATTGTTGTGAACACGGAACAAGACGCAACTGACAAATGCTTTGACTAGCACTGTCAGTCATGGGAAAACCCCTTAACTGTTAAAAGGAAAGATAATACATCAGATATTTAAAAAGATTTTTTTATTATGAACGTAGGACTGACCTAAAGGAAAATGCTAAATCTGAATGCAGGTAAGTTAATAAACTAGTCCACTTTATCTCTCTCTCAAAATACTCTTCTACATAATATAGTAAGCTTCAGTGAACAATATCAATTGAGAACATACAGTTGCTAAGAGTGGTTGCTAAGGGTGTTGCGTGGTGATACACAGAACCGTTGGGTGAAGCGGTCATAGCCGTGTTTTATCATGAATAAACACAGATATTGACCAATCAGAATCAAGGACAGGAACTAGCAGTTTTAACTGTGGAGACACGGGAGACTTCGAGCTGGGTGGAACCTGCGGGGGCACAAAGCTAGACGGGACCAGCAGGGATGGGAGATTCATGGAAATTACCTTGTCCAGTTCCTCTAAATAATTTCCAGAGGTCAGGCACAACTCATCCAAAGTGGTGGGGGTGTTTTCAGGACTGCCCTCAATGCCCTCGAACTCCACAAGCAACCCCACAGGAATGGACAATGGCTCACGCACCTGGTCAGGCTGTCCGTTGGGCTAGGACTCCGGGGCAAAGTGTTGCTCAGCTGTCTGCTCTGGCGCTTTCTCTGTAGTGGGATCGGGCTCAGTGTCTGTGGCGGACTGGGCAGCATGGATGGCTGGCTGGGCTCTGGGTCTGGAGCAGGGCTGGTGACGTCCTCCTCAGTGGGGCTAATGGTGAATGGGGATCTGCAGTTCACAAGCACCCACTCCACAAACTCGGCGAAATTCCCCCGAGGAGCCACATCGGGCAGACGTATTTTAGTTTCACAGAAAGAAGTCTGGAAAGTTAGTGCAGTACACAAGATATAAAAATCCACTGGTGTAGACCTCGAGGGATTGCTGCCCCAGCTCCAAGACTGTTGGTAAATTCATAATTTACTCACTATAAGGGTCTGTTATTCTGTCAGGATGTGTCTGTATTGAAGTGCATGACAAAGAGAATTCAGGAACAAATGCAGTCTTTAATCAATACATCCACAAAAGAAAAACTCAGGAGATCACTGCAGATACTGTAAACCAAGTTAAACTTAGAATTAAGCATTGACGATAATGGACTAATGAACCAGGGAAACTCATGGCTTAAATACACAGACAGGGTAACTGAGGTAATACAGAACAGGTGTAGAGCTACCAAGGAAACTAACTAGGAACTCTGGCAAACAGAAACAGAACTCAAAACTGAAAACAAAACTAAAACTGTCTACAAGTGACAACAATAAGGTTTCATTTGTAACATTACTTAAATACTTTAGTTAATCACAGTTAGTTAATGCACTGTGAACTAAAATGTCCTGAATATTTGTAATAACTAACATTAACAAAGGTTTATAAATGCTGTAAAAATGTATTGCTCATTGTTAGTTCATGTTTGTTAATGAATTAACTACTGTTAACAAATAAGACCATATTGTAAAGTGCTAACAAAAAACATGCAATAAAATGAAGAGAAAAAAATAATGCACATAGGGGCGGTTTCCCGGACAGGGTTTAAATTAAGCCAGGATAAGCTTTAATGTAGAATAGTTAATCATGGCTTAAAAAAATGTCTTTCTGAAACACAGATTAAGTACAGATTACTAAAACCTGGACTATAGAGTCCTGAATTAAAATAAACTACATTAATTTAAAACCAACTCTGCTAATCTGAATTATCATGAGAGAGGTTGCCTAGAAAACATGGAATGAACCAAGAAAAGCTTAAAATTGCAAGGAACTGAGAAGCAAATCCAAGGAAAACAATGGCAGCAGAAAAAGACTGCAATCCAATTCTTTTAAAGCAAGCAAAATACATCAGCTGTGAAAAAAATACCTAGAAATCTGTTTAATGTTTAAAAAATTATATATAATCCTATGATTATCAATGCTTTTGTTTTGTCCTGTACATAGCAACAAACTAAACAACTATTTACACATGCAATGTTCAGTGTTGGTAGTCTAGAAATGATACTGGTTTGATCCACTATCATAATGGTTGCTTCATAATGCAATTCTTGTTAGCGGGTCCTCAACCCAAGCACAAGCTCTACACTTCACCACAACAGTAATCTTCAAAAAACACTAACATAACAAAACCTTTTATATAATAGACCAGTAAACAGTAAGAAGTCTCTCCATATTCTCATATTTCTAAACAAAAAAAATGCATAAAATAACACTTTTTCAACATTTACTCTCCCACTTCAGCCCGGTGCAAAGCATGATGGGAAGTGAAAGTCCTGTTTGATTGGGTTACTTGACTGAAACATGTTTTATATATATATATATATATATATATATATATATATATATATATATATATGTACACACACAGTGTATATCAATATTGATATACAGTATATCCAAGTAATACATGTGTTTAATTTAAGCCTGAATTTAGTCCTGGAGTAGCTCTAGTCTTCCTCCAGGAAATCAGTTTATTAAACTCTGGACTATACTAAGTCTAGGACTATTTTAAACCATGACAGAGAAAGCAGATTTCTGTTAATCTGGTTTAAAGGGCCATTTTATTCTAGGACTAGGCTTAATCTCTGTCCGGGAAACCGCCCTATAATGTTTTATACATTAAATCTACATGACTTAGACTAGACATGAGTGTGTCAAAATGCTCTTAAAATTGAAGTTCAATGACTTGAAGTTACACAAGAGTTGCAGTAGTTTGTATGTCCACTGAGGTCTGGTCTCTCAACAGCAAGTAAATACATGCACTGCAATAGATGTGAGCCTGGTAAAGTTCTCTAATGGCACTTGTAATGACTTTCTTCCAATGTCTCCACAGGTTTTGACATGAAATCATTACTTAGACCTAGAAAAACTTTGAATTTATTCAAAACATTTCAGTCTCTGAGGGATGTAAATAAGAGCTCATACTGAAGGCTTCCTGGGGTACCAACAGGTCCATGTTTCAAAATGAATAAGAGGCTTTGCTAGCACGGATTTCATTTCTGTCAGAACCTGTGACACTTTTGAATGTGCTTAGCAAAAAAAAATAATAATAATAATAAAATAAATAAATAAATATTTTATATATATATATATATATATATATATATATATATATATATATATATATATATATATATATATATACACACACACACATATATATATATATATATATATATATATATATATATATATATATATATATATATATGCCTAAACAAGTTTTATGAGAAGAATGTATGTTTCATTGAAATCTGGAATATTGCATAAAACATTTGCATGTAAAGCATCGTTTCCATCCCATGTATTTAAGACAGGGGTAGGCAGGTTCAGTCGTAGAGAGCCGCTGTCCTGCAGAGTTTAGCTCCAACCCTGAAAAAAAAAAAACCCTTTAGCTTCCAATAGCCTTAGTAATCCTGAAGAGCTTGATTAGCTTGTTCAGGTGTGTTTGATTAAGGTTGGAGCTAAACTCAGCAGGACAGCAGCTCTCTAGGACCGAACTTGCCTACCCCTGATTTAAGAGAACAAAATCTTCACTTCCTGGGAAATTTGTGCAAAATATCTGGCTCTTTTTTATAAATCATAAACACTGTCACGTTATCTTGTGAAGCGAATTATCTCAAAAGGGAAATATGAATAATTAATCATAACATAATCATAATCGTTATAATTAATTATAAATATTTTAATCAGTTAATCGAATGAACTTGATGTAGCCGAATTAATATTACAATCAATTAATCTGTTCTGCCAGCGAACACTCAGTATTGATCGTCTATGAACTGAGAACGGATATTTTCCATGACCACAGAAAAATAACGCTTTTTTGGCATGTAGCTGTAATCGTAATCACAGTCCATATCACACATTGGTCAGAATCGGAATCATCTCGCAAGAATGTGCACAAAGTTTTAACTAAATCATGAACACATAGCTAGACTAAACACACACAGACATACAAATCACACATTCACAGGAAATGACAGAGTGGAAATGAAAGTAAACCATAGCATAACAGGGGAATGGAGCTATAAAAAAAAATAAAATAAAAAAAAGTAATTTAACGAGCTGGAAGAGCCATTGTTTTTCACTATAAAGTACTTTTGTTTACAAAGGGGTTAACAACTAAATTGTACAATACTAAATTGCCGTTTAGTTTTCAAATGTATGATACTTGCAATTGCCTTAGCTGTTGAGGAGCGTCTGGATATGCAGTTTCTTGATGGTTCGTCCAATGGTGCTGAAGTTGTAATCAATATCTTCTGTGTTGAATGAAGAAATGACGATGAACTTGCACTGTTAATTTGACCCTGCTGTCAAGGAAGTTGCTCATGGCTTGAAATGAATGAGGCCTGTTGGCGTTGCTTTTTTTTGTAGGGCTCATAAAATACAGAAGACAGTGCTTGTGTCACAGTGTATATAGGCTGGCAGAGGAAGACACAGAAGGGTAAGGTTCCAACACATGTTTACTTATTATATAATCCAAACAGGTAATATTCCGAAAAGATAGCAGGTAAACACACACCGAGTATGACTGGACAAGGAGTGCAGGAGAGGGAACAACTTAAGTAGTAAACACAAACAAGGATAGTAGAACACAGCTGAAACTTATGAACTAATTATGACAGTAACCAAGGAGATAGAGGAGTGGTGGGAATCTGAACACGTGACAATAGAAAACAAACTGAAAGTCCATAAACTGAAACTGAAAATAATGGCTACATCACTTCCCCCAGGTGATGTCATGGCAAAGAGCGTCATAGGTGGAGCCATAGTACCTCAGGACTGGGGCCGGTGGAGCCATTAGGCAGAGGTTGTCTGGTGGAGCAAAAGGTGGGAGGAGCGAGGATGTTGCCGACAGGTCCACGAACTGAGATGGAGTGAAGGGAGCCAGTCCTTGGTTCCCGTTCCCTTGGCCACTTATGTCACAGGCTCACACCCCTGGTCAGACTCAGTCGGGGGCTCAACTTCCTGGGCGATGGTAAACTCTGTCATTTTGGCCTAGGGCTCTGGCTCACACATCACAGCGGGTGGTCCCTCAACGTCTGCGGGAGGCTCTCGCGCATTCTTCGTGGTCAGAGTTGGTAACTTTGGCTCTGGGTCTGGCTGTGTTCTGAATTGGGGCTGTACACTCTCCAGACACCACATGAATGCCTCCCTCCAATTCAGTCCGGTGGTGTCTGGGAGGTTTTTGGGGTTGTGAAAGTTCGCCCAATCCAGAACAGGGTCTCGTCATCAAGTGGGTAGATAACGAGAAAAAAACGCAGAAAAAAAAATAAAATAAAAAAATATAGGCGCTCTCCTGAGCCACCTGGGTGAACTTAGAATTCCAATCCATTTCTTGTGGTCCACTGTTCTGTCATGGTGTATATAGGCAGGCAGACAAAGACACAGAAGAGTAAGTTTCCAACACACATTTACTTATCATATAATCCAAACAGGTAACAATCCGAACAGGTAGAAGGTAAACACGCACACTGAGTATAACAGAGTGGAGTTGACAGAGACAAGGAGTGCAGGAGAGGGAACAACTTAAGTAGTAAACACAAACGGGCTGAAACATATGAACTAATAATGATAGAGATAGATGAGCGGGAATCTGAACATGTGACAATAGAAAACAAAACTGAAAGTTCATGAACCCAAACTAACTGAAGATAACTGTTACAGCTTGTCACAAAACAAACCTATAAATTACTCATGGCACTGATTCTTAAAATAAGGGACAAAACATCTTTTAGATGTTAAAAAATAAAAACAAACACTACATTATTAAAAATATATATATTTGTAGAAAAAGGTAACAAAGGAACAAGTTTTTAAAAATGTATATTTATTCACTTCAAAACTTAATTTGTATGAACTCCGTCAGATGCACTAAAAGCATGCCAATTTATTTGAATCCATCCAAAAACAGTGTAAAATCTTCAGTTATGTAATATTGGTGTTCAGTAAAGGAGCTGTCATAAAATACATCCTCTGTTTTTTTTCTTTGTTTTGTTTTCACACTATTATGAACAATCCAGTTCCTAAATTCCTTAATACCCCTCCCTCCTTTTAATATTAAACATATATCACCAATGGTCTTAGGTAAATAAAACATAATATCATGTAGTTACATTGATATTTTAAAATTTGTACACAATAAATAAAAAAAAAGTATAAGACATTTCATTCAAAATTAACAAAAGCCTTCACCTGACTGTTTTAAATACTGATGGAATTGACAAAATGTAACTTTTTCCACCTGAACCACATGTTGTACAGTGGAGTGATTTTTTTTTTTTTTCCCCCTCAGTTGTAGCTGCCTTAATTCACATAAAAAAATGGCTAGATTTATCCCACAACTATTTACAGAAACTATTACACTGCAATGATGGAGTTGACATGTTAAAGCTGTGACCACAAAGACAATATTGTTTGTTTAAAATATAAAAAAAATATACATAGCTTATAACTTCCAGGACTATTTGCCCTACTGTGAGATCCACAATGAGCAGGAAATAGTGGGTGCTTCTCAGTACTCAAATTGATGCTTCCTTGTTTCCTCGCTCCTACATCCTCCAGGCATTGACCCGGAAACAGGTCAAACTCACCCATGTTGAAGTACATCTCATTTCACTAATTTCACCATGAGGAAGCGAGGAACGAGGAGTGAGAATGCTTCCTGAGGAGTCATGAGGGAGGATACACAGGTGTATCCTTTGCATAAATTATTAATAAAAAATTATTGTGACAGATGTGATATTGTGATTTTTTTTTTTCTTTTTTTTTTTTGATATTGTGACAGATTAATAAAAAATTATTGCGACAGATGTGAAGGGGGAGGAGAATGTATATGGTTTCTTGACAAGAAAGACCTGTGTCACCTGTGTATCCTTGCTCATAGCTCCTCAGGAAGCTTCCTCACTCCTCTTTCCTCGCCTCCTCACAGTGCAATTAGAGAATTAAGATGTCCTTCAAGGTGGCTAACTTTGATCGGTTTCCAGATTACAGGCTGAAGGACAGACAAGTGAAGAAACGAGTGTTGTGGCAAAAATCAACTCCGACTCTACTGCATAAGAGACAAACACGTCCAATTGTCTTTAAAGCTTTTATTTCTTGCAAGAAAGGTCAGACAGGTCATACAGAAACACAAGTAGCTGCAGAGTGTAAGACCAAGAACGAAAGCTTCCCCTCACTTTTATATCTCTAACCTCCAAGGCCGAAGCCTCTGTCCTTTTACCATATTTGGAACATCTCTTAGCGGCTGTAACTTTCCACACATTGTTAGCACAGACATGTTTTTAACATACATCTTGCATGTCCCCATACCATATCTTGCTCTTTCTATTTCTAACATATATGTTAAACATTACCAATGAAGTCTACATCAAACCATGTTCCAAAAGCATCATATTTCACAAGAATACAGGTAAAAAGCATATGAAAAATTAAAATTTCCACAACACAAGGAAGCATCAATTGAGAAGCACACCCAGTAAGTGCTCCTCAGAGTTAAAGCCGCCCATGACACTGCCTAATTTATTCAGAATCATAAAAAAATCCTGACGGAGTTGATGTCAATTGTCATTTTTTTATATCTTAAAGATCTCTGCCTTTTAATATAATTGTGCATTTTTTTTTTTTTTTTTAATTTGTTGCATTTTTAATCACTTGGCAATTTGGCAGTTTTACATTGTGACCTCATGCTGAGGACAGGTTAAGTTGCATGTGTTCCCAAGTACAGAGTGTGCTTTTACAATAATACTAAATCAATGAATTCTCAGAGTATACAAATTTCCTTTAGATGTAACTTTTTAAGTATTTTTATTTTGTTGGTATTCTTACTTTTTAACATAAATAGGGCTTTTGTGTTTAGGACATATTTTGTCCCTTATCTCAAAAAATCAGTGATTTATAGCTGACATAAATCAGTTGACATAAAATCACATACTTCAATGTTAAGCCATGCAGCAAAGGGCAAAAATGATTGCTCCCTTCTATCCACGCAAATAACAACGGATAACCATAAAATGTCTGGAGCAACCAGAGAAAGCGTCTAAAAGGAGATATGCATATCTGTGAAACCAATGATATGAAAGTCTAGAATCTCAGAGAAGTCAAATAGGGAAGAATGTGTTTGAGACAGTGAAAGTAAGCTGAGGCCAGTTCCTGCCATCATCTGCCTAAGGTAAGGGGCTTTTTCCAGGAGACAGAAGGATAAAGAGATTAGAAGTAATTACATTCAGGGGAACTTGCGAAGCAAAAATGAACAAGTTTGGAGCTGAAGCTCTTAACCAAAGAAAGTTCAGTGAGCAACAAGGAAAAGTAAAAAGCAGCAGAGGGTTGAGAAAAGGGGTCATTAATAACTTCTGTCTGAAACACACTATGTACTTTTTAACCACAAATGGATGTTTCTATATGACATAACAGACATTTAGCTGGTCCACTGTTATCTAAAGTAATTTAAAGGGGTCATATGTCATGACAAATCTTTTATTTTCTTTTTATTGAGATAAAAGATGTGCTATACTACAAAAACATGCAGTAACCCTCAGAACTCAAATGCTCCCATTCCAAAGAGACCATTTATTGAAACTAAACTGCAAAACAACTTGTTCCCTTTCGAGGGAACTCGCACTGCATCAGTGACACTTTGGGAATGCCTCTGCATGAATGCGTCTGAAGCACATGTATCAACTAGTCCAATGTGAGAGTGAATGACGTCATGACCAGGAAAGCATAAAAGCATATCCAGCCTCAGCAAGCATTCTGTGTCATATTGTTTGTCTTATTTTTTGTTGTCTGTCCCGATTTAGTACACATTGAAATGGCGAATATACAGACATTCAAGCAGTGTGTTCCTCTTTGCCCTTGTTTCATTACGGATGGGGATACACACGACTTGTGTGTTTTCTGTTTGGGAGTGTATCCTGCTCTGTCAGCCTTCGAGGGGGCGGACTGCGAGAATTGTGAGAGGCTGCTGCATCGCGTTCTCCACTCCGATCCTCATGGTTCTGGCCATGCTGCTGCTGAGGCAGCAAGGAAGCTGAGATTGTGACGTTCGCTGAAGGATCTCACGGAGGGGTTAGAGACGGGTGCCACCCTTTCTCTGTCTTTACCTGCAAGATCTAGCGCTCTCTCGCTGGGTTCGGAAGCCTGCTCTGCGGCTTCTTCCGCCCAGGGGGAGAGCCAGGTGCTTCAGTTGTCTGGCTCTGAGGAGTTAGATGTACTGAGCATTAGGAGGAATCGACACCTCTTCCCCCAGCGTATGAGATGCTGGTGGAGGTTATTTCTTGCACTGTGTCTAAGTTGAATACTGATTGGCCAGCCGAGAAACAAGGCACTCGTCCAAAAAGCAAACTGGACGAGAGCTTTTTGTCATCAAGCACCACACTTCCACCAGGGGGCCTTCCCTTTTTTTCCAGATTTACATAATGATGTTTTTATTAACAAGATTCAGGAGGAGCAGGTTCAGATAATTAACCTGATTAGCACAGGTGGAGAGCAGTCAGTTAATCAACTCAACCAATATAAAGAGTTATAAATACAGCAGACTTACCTCTGTTCTTCTGAGAGTTTATCAGCATCCCTCCTCCACCCCATCTCCTCACTTCTAGGAGTACTCTGGGTTTGGGCCAATATTCCAAGCTCAGATCCCTCCCTCCAGACAGCACGCCAAATACGCATAACTTTTATTCTTGAATTATATGTACACGTGAACTTGTGAAATGAGTTATGTAGATCTTGGAATAAACCATACTCAGCCTGTCTTTTCAGCCCCCAAGTCCAAGTATATTCTGATATAAGGGGGTTGAAAGAGTATGGTTATGGTACAATGCCTAGGGTTGAACAGACACTTGCGAGCTATCTGTCAGTTCAGCATCGTCCCTGAAGGCCCCGATGCTGCCCACTAAACCATTAAAAACTGCATCAACGCTAGTGGGTAAAGTGTATACGGCAGCATGTCAGGCTGGTGAATGTCTGCATATGTCTATTTAGCAGGCATACCAAGCTGACCCGCTGAGGGATTTGGATGATGGTGAGGGGGTGGGGCCCGACATGGTTCGAGAGTTGTGTCGGGCCACAGTTTGGCCACTAATAGGCATCTCTGGTTGAATCTTTCTGATATCAAAAAAAAAGACAGCTTTCCTCCTTGATGCTCCACTTTTGCCACCTGGCCTCTTTGGCGATGCCGTTAATAATGTCGTCAAAAGAGTTCCAGGAAAATAAAAAATAGGTGGAAGCATTCAAGCTTTATCTCCTTTGCTAACCCTCAAGCTCCTCACACAGGGCACAGCAAAAGGAGAGTGTCACTTCTCATGCACCACCTCAAAGTTCATGGGGCATGGGACGACAATCTCAGCTGAAGCCTCCTAAGGAGAAAGTGGATCTGAGGACCATTCTCGTGAAGAAGGCTTCAGCTAAAAAGAAGTCCTGACGCTATCAGTGTCAGACTTCTGAGGGCAGCCCCTTCCGGGGTGGAGTGGTGTTAGAGCGGTGACCTTATTATATGGTGCCCACATCACTTCGATGCCCTCAGGGGGCCATTCTGCCAACCCCGCCACCCTCGGTGCCTCAGGGAGCAGTGGTCTTCAGCAAGCCTTTGACTCAAGGTCCATCACAAGACGTTGCGTCGGGCAGGCATCCTCTGAGGATGGTGTCAAATCTTGTTTTTCCTGCCAGTTTGCATCTGTCTTATGAAGTCTTTCAGCCATCACCCTTAGCTGTCAGAGCTCATTTGACAAGAAGTATGGTGGCCTCCAAGGCCTTGATTTTGGATGTTTCCCTTCAAGATGTTTTGACTTTTGTAAGATTTTACGACCTTGACCTGGATGCTGCTCCAGGTTCACGGATACTTATATCCTAATGTTGCTCTCAGTATACCACGGACAGGCACTTGTAAGCATGGTGTTTGGACATTCTCATTCCCAAAGCATCATTGACACAGCATGAGTTCCCTCGAAAAGGATAATCTCAAATTACATCTGTAACCATAGTTCCCTAGGAAGGGAATGAGACGCTGCATCACTTTGCAATACTTGCTTTGTCCCTGTGATCGACTTATTTCAGCTATTTGAAGCTAACACCGGCTATTCTGGATATGCTTTTATGCTTTCCTGGTTGTGACACCCACCCGTGACATTCACTCTCGCCATTGGACTAGTTGAAAACATGTGCTTCAGACTCATTCACGCAAAGGCGTTCCCAAAGCATTACTGACACAGCATCTCGTTCCCTTCTCAGGGAACTATTACAGAAGTAACCTAAGACGTTTCTTATTCTGATTTTCTTTAAAAAAAAAATGCTAAATTTATTGCAAATGACCTTACCAAAAGCTATGGAAGCTTGTTTCCTCCACAGAATAAAAAAATTAAAAAGGTAATTGCAACTTTTTATCTCACAACTTATCTCAAAAAGACTTTTCTTGCAATTGCGAGTTTACATCTTGCAATTTTGACATTTTTCTCTTAGGGGTTTGGAATAACATGAGGGTGAGTAATTAATAACAGAAATTTCATTTTTAGGTGATCTAACCCTTTAATTCATTGAATGGACTGAGGGAAATAACCTTTATTGTTGCTGTTGTGTGACCTCATTTACAAATTGTTTGTTTATATGTGTAAAAGTGTTTATAAATAAGTGTTATCTGATTTATACATATTTTGTACATTTATTAATGTGAATGGTTAATCTGATTGTTGATTAATTTGGGTCGAAATCTTAATTTTAACTTAATTTAAACAAGTGGTTTAAACTACAGAAAACACAGGAAAATTAGAGCCTTAAATCAGAGCTAAATTTATTAGTCTGCAACACATAGGCATATTAAATTAGAAAAACAAAGAATTTCGAACCAAAACCTAAAATAATTTATCAACCAAAGTGACAGGAAAGACACTGTTGGTATTAGTTGAAGAATTTTTATTTAATTTGTTATTTGGTTTATAATTTTTCTTTTCAAGCAGAACTTGATTAAGGTTGATTATATTGTTGTTGTTGTTTTTGTTTTTTGTTTGTTTTTGTTTGTTTTTGTTTTTTTCCTTTTTCTGTTAAGAGTTTGACATTTCATGTAATTTATTTTTCCATATCATATTTATTGTTTAATTATTATTTACTGTTCAACTGTTCATTACATCAACTTTTTAATCATTTACAAAATTATAACAGCAAATAGCAAAATCTAAAAACTCAAATCCTGTGTGTTTGTGTGCTTTGCCTCCTTCGAGCTCTGGATCTTCTGATTGGCCCAATGACATGGCTCATTGTGTTGAACCAAATTGATCATATGCACGGTTACTTCCTGGTTTTCGTTAAGCCAGCTTGGGCATTTCTGGTGCACTTTTAGCTGTCATTCTTTACTCATTGTACATCGACACAAAACCATCAATGTTTCACTTTTTAATGTTGTATTTATATTTTAATGAAGTTATCACACTTGCCTTATTTGTCAATAAACCAGATATTGATTGCAATAAAGACGAAGCTAACAGGAATGTTTGAATAAGAAATGCTGTGTCTGTAATTAGACATGCGCACGCAACATTTTTCCAGCACTTCAAATGTTATTTTTAATGTGATGACCAAAAACATTATTTGTTCATCCTTCCCCATTTGTAAAACCGAACGTTAGAAAACCCTTTTCTTTAAAAATAAAAAAAAAGTTGTTTGAAAAAAAAAACATGAATTAATAACCACATTAATAAGCAGATGGCGGCTGAGGAGCATTATTTGCACATATATTAGCCATTTCCTGTTTTTTTTCCTGCTTTTGAATAAATATTAAATCACTAGGTTTAAAATACATTTTGTCAAGGTGAAGCATGAAGTATTCACAATATCTCATGAAAAACAATAACTTTTCTTGCGAATGAATTACACAGAAAGCAAGCACTGTGCTCTCCCTTTGTAATTACAGAATTACACTGAATCTAACTAAAGTGCACAATAAATATTTAATTTTTAATTTTTTTTTGTTGAAACTTTTTCCCACACAAAAGTGTGAAAACTGATCGAAATGAATTTTGCCAAGGAACTCTTGTTGTTGTTGTTTTTTTGTTTTTTTAGTTATTATTTTTTTTTTTCTTTTTTTTTTCGTCTTATGTTTGAATAACTAAATTAATGCTAGGCCTGACTATTTAAGTGACTATATTCTGATTATAAACTAAGTATTACATTATTGATGCACGACACACCAAGTGACATTTCAGCCGGAAGTTTTCCAGCTGGCTTATATTATTGTGGAAAGTTCAGTGCATATAGTCAATTCTATGTCAAGCATCCAGTTAACAGGGGTTGTCCATGCTTCTGAGTGGGTGTTACACTTTAACTTTACTACATTTGAAAGACAATTATCATATTTTTCACTCCACTACATTTCTAGTGGTCCTCAAAAGTCATTACTATGTAGCAGCTTTGAAAGTCGGTGGATGATTTTTTTCTTCATTAAAATGTGATTGTTTATTTTTTTGTTTGTTTTTTTTGCAGGTGACAGACAGCCTATTAGTAATCACTTTTGTAGGGTCATGTGAAGTTCAATAATTTCCCAGCATTTTCTGAACACTAATCAGTTGATAGCAAAATTGAAGATGGTTTCTTGGCGCAGTGTACGCACACATGACCATACTTAGAAAGTATGTTTCAGTTTTCTGAAAAGATTAAAGATTAGCTTCGTTTTAAATGTGTGCTTTGTAGGGTTGTCACGATTCCATAAACATGTCTTACGATACTATACCAGCTGAAGTATCACGATACCAAGTAGTATCGCGATACCATGCAGTCTACAAAATGAACCAAACTTTCATAAAAACATGAAAACAGACCAGATTTTTCTCTGAATATTTCATTAATGAGAATGAATAACAGGCTTTTATTACCAATCAAATGAATCATTGTAAACAAAATTCATCTTAGCACTGCACAGAAGCTGTATGAACTGACATTACGATGTAGCATTTATGCATTTACACTTCAATTACAATTGCATAAATAATGTTATGATATTAATGTTTCAAATATAAAAATTTGAATATAGAAATAAAAATGTTGGCGGAAAAAAAATGATAGAATAGACCTACTTTTAGATGGTAAAAAATGATAGAATAGGCATACTTTTAGATGGGAGACTAAAGTCGCCAGTAGGTGGCAGCAAGTGTTAATGATTAAGTCAATGAATCATTCAACCGACTCGTTCAAAACGGCTGATTCATTCAGGAACGAAGCAAATGACTGTCTTAATGAATGGATTAGTGAGTCAGTGACTCGTCCAATTTGTTCAAAAACAGATTCATTTAGAAACGAAACAAAAACAGCGCTCTTGCTCGTGTCACGAACTATCAGGAGCATTTTTGCCAGCCTATCTTGAAATATCTAACCCTGACTGGAGAGCAGTATGTATATTAAAACATATAATAGATTTATAAAATCACGATTGATATGATTGATAAGAACCGAGTGCAAACCCGCTAGTCTATAGCTTATTGATGAATGGAATCGCATTTTTCTGAATCGTGTTCGCAAAGATGTTTCTAGAAACAAACTATTTAATCTTTTCCAGAAGTGGTCAAATGAGCAACGGAAAAACTGTGAGAATTCATTCTTATATAAAGATTTTATGATGTTAACTGAGTGAATTTCAGACCCTTTCTCCAGTTAAAATGCACTGTGAACAACAACGTGCAAGTGCAACTTTATCTCATTGCAAAATTAACTGAAGCATCAGGAAACAATAAGGCGCTAAATCTACAGAGCATTTACTACACAGGGCACAGCAGACAGTCAACAGTAGTCTCTTGTAATGTTTTTGCAGGCACACGTTCAACTGAAGTGTACCTGCCGCACATACAACATTCCTTACAGTACTGACGATACTACCGTTTAAAAAATACAATGGCATCGCCAGTATTTTGAAGCTTTAGTATCGCGATACTACCGTAGTACCGGTACACCGTGCAACCCTAGTGCTTTGTTTGCCTAAAATGAACCATATCACAGCCTTCCAACTTGTGGAAGCATAATGAGGTATGTAAACTTTTAATTTCTGGTGAAAGCTTGAAATGGAAATTATATGTGCTTTTAGAGCTAAAGTTTCAGTATGGAGTATGGTCAGTCAAATAATTTTTTTATGCCAAGTTGGCATAGCCTTATGGATACACCACTAATGCATTGGAAAAGTTTGACAATTACATCAGTTAGCATGCAAAAATGTAGTTGGCCTAATAACATTAACTGAAATCCTTTCAGAAATGTTTTAATATAATCATGTCAAATAAACAATGTAGAAACTTTTCTTTTCTAGTATGATTTTGACTTTGAGAAGAGCTTTATCCCCTTTAAACAAGTATTTAAATGAGTTTAAGGTAGTCAAATGCTAGCATGTCAGATGGAGTGTCACTGACTAGCTTATCATGATGGCAAAGCACAACAATAATAAAACAATACATTGTCTTAAAAAAAGGAAATTTACTTTTGATACTTAAATACTTTCAAATGCAGGCACTTGTGTACTTTTACTTAAAGGTGCCCTAGAACTTTTTTTTAAAAGATGTAATATAAGTCTAAGGTATCCCCTGAATGTGTCTGTGAAGTTTCAGCTCAAAATACCACATAGATTTTTTTAAATAAATTTTTTTAACTGCCTATTTTGGGGCATAATCAGAAACGAGCCGATTTCAGGTTGCGGTCCCTTTAAATGCTTGCGCTCTCCACCCCCTCCCGAGCTCTCGACTCTATCACAGCATAAACAAAGTTTACACAGCTAATATAACCCTCAAAATGGATCTTTACAAAGTGTTCGTCATGCATACTGAATGCATGCGTCGGATTATGTGAGTATTGTATTTATTTGGGTGTTTACATTTGATATTGAATGAGTTTGAGGCTATGGTCTGTGGCTAACGGCTAACATTACACACTGTTGGAGAGATTTATAAAGAATGAAGTTGTGTTTATGAATTATACAGACTGCAAGTGTTTAAAAATGAAAATAGCGACAGCTCTGGTCTCCGTGATTTCAGTAAGAAACGATGGTAACTTTAACCACATTTAACAGTACATTAGCAACATGCTAACGAAACATTTAGAAAGACAATTCACAATTATCACTAAAAATATCATGTTATCATGGATCATGTCAGTTATTATTGCTCCATCTGCCATTTTTCGCTGTTTTCCTTGCTTGCTTACCTAGTCTGATTATTCAGCAGTGCACATCCAGATGTTCTGGCCTTGTGTAATACTAACTCCCCTTGTGTAATGCCTCAGTCATGGGCTGGTATATGCAAATATTGGGGCGTACACCCCGACTGTTACGTAACAGTCGGTGTTATGTTGAGATTCGCCTGTTTTTCGGAGGTCTTTTAAACAAATGAGATTTATATAAGAAGGAGGAAACAATGGAGTTTGAAACTCACTGTATGTCTTTTCCATGTACTGAACTCTTGTTATTTAACTATGCCAATATAAATTCAATTTTTAATTCTAGGGCACCTTTAAGTAAAAGTCTGTTTTTACAACTTTCAATTGTAATGGAGTAATATTTGACCTATCTATACTTTCACTCAAGTAATGGAGTTGTGTACTTTGTCCACCTCTGTTCACAAGCTCACAATTTGATTAGATTCTGATTCAATTAGATTTGATTCGATATTAATTATATTGGGTACAGTAAATGGCAAATTTTCTCAAGGAACAAAATCTCAATTTATGGTCTAAACTATACAGGGAGTCATTTAGTACTACATTACTATAATACTGACGGTTAAAAACTGCTTTGTATATGCTTAAATTACACACAAGGAGTTTTTATAATAAAGTTATAATACTAACTTTATAATTACATATGCTTCTACTCTACCGTTGGTGGCTGTCATAATTTCTTGACAGATTTATTAAAATATATTCAAATTCAAACATACATACTGAAAAAAATATATAATGAATATGTAATATGGTGCATATTTAGCAAAATGCTACTCTCTAGAGTTCCTTTTTTAGCTTTCTAACGAGTTTATGGTCACTGAATGGCTTTTCTGATTACGTGATATTGTTTACAAGCTGTTTGATTGATGTCTTTACACAGTTGAAACACTGATTGAGCATTGACAAGATACAGATTTTGGTAAGTTGTACTGTATCTTTTAACATACCTCATACCTTCCGATGTCCATGTTTATTTTGTGCTGTAACTATTAGTAAAGCAGAAGACATGATCAATGTGCTTTGCTTGATCTGAGGTGGCAAATGCGATCTGTCATGCAACATTAAAGAGAACCAAAACTGTATTTATTGTTTGAATTCCATAATAAATTGGACAGAATTTAAAATCTGAGACTTTGTTTCATATCAAAAGTATCAAAGCACAAAGCTTATTGTGATTTATTTTATGGGAGACACACTACAATACAGGTGCTGGTCATATAATTAGAATATCGTGAAAAAGTTCATTTTTTTATTGTAAATTATTTTAAAAAATGAAACTTTCATTTATACTAGATTCCCTACATGTAAAGTAAAACATTTCAAAAGTTTTTTTTTTTTTTTTTTTTTTTTTTGATTAGAGCGTACAGCTAATGAAAGTCCAAAATCCAGTATCTCAAAATATTAGAATATTTACATTTGAGTTTCATTAAATGACCATCCCTACAGTATAAATTCCGGGTATCTCTTGTTCTTTGAAACCACACTAATGGGGAAGACTGCTGACTTGGCAATGGTCCAGGAGACAATCATTGACACCCTCCACAAAGAGAGTAAGTCACAGAAGGTCATTACTGAATGTGGTGGCTGTTTACAGAGTGATGTATCAAAGCATATTAAATGCAAAGTTGACTAGAAGGAAGAAATTGGGTAGGCAAAGGTGCACAAGCAACAGGGATGACCACAAGCTTGAGAATACTGTCAAGTAAAGCCGATTCAAACACTTGGGAGAGCTTCACAATGAGTCAAATGAAGCCGGAGTCAGCGCATCAAGAGTCACCACACTCAGACATCTTCAGGAAAAGGACTACCAAGCCACTTCTGAAACAGAAACAACGTCAGAAGCATCTTACCTGGGCTAAGGAGAAAAAGAACTGGACAGTGAACAGTGGTCGAAAGTCCTCTTTTTAGATAAAAGTAAATTTTGCATTTCATGTTGAAATCATGGTCCCAGAGTCTGAAGGAAGACTGGAGATGCACAGAATCCAAGCTGCTTGAAGTCTAGTGGGAAGTTTCTGAAGTTAGTAATGATTTGGGGGGCCGTGACATCTGCTGGTGTTGGTCCATTGTGTTTTATCAAGTGCAAAGTCAATGCAGCCATCTTCCAGGAGATTTTGGAGCACTTTATACTTCCATCTGCTGACAAGCTTTATGGAGATGCTGATTCCCTTTTCCAGCAGGACTTTAGCACCTGCCCACAGTGCAAAAACCACTTCCAAGTGGTTTGCTGACCATGATATTACTGTGTTTTATTGGTCAGCCAACATGCCTGACCCCTGAATCTATGGGATATTTTCAAGAGAAAGATGAGAAACAGTCGATCCAACAATATACAGATGATCTGAAGGCTCAGTAGTGCCTCAGCAGTGCCACAGGCTGATCACTTCCATACCACACTTCACTGATGCTGTAATTTGTGCTAGGAACAAGTCATTTGCTGTAATATGTGCTGCCAACCAAGTATTGAGTGTACAAATGAACATACTTTAAAGAACTTGAACTTTTCTGTTTTGAAAATCCATTTTTTGATTGATCTTAGGAAATATTCTAATATTTTAAGATACTGGATTTTGGACTTTCATGAGCTGTACGCTCTAATCATCAAAATTAAAAAAAAAAAAAAAAAAAAAAACTTTTGAAATGTTTTACTTTACGTGTAGGGAATCTAGAATATATGAAAGTTTCATTTTTAAAAATAATTTACAATAAAAAAATGAACTTTTTCACGATATTCTAATTATATGACCAGCACCTATATACCATTCAGTCATCAACTAAAAACAGCATAGACTAAAAGATCGATTCCAGAATCGATTAAAATCAAGAAATTTATATTTTTTACCCAGCCCTAGTAAAAAGTATTAATATAATGACATTAATATTTTAATTAACAAGACACTGTATTTTACTTATGTCATAAAAGTAGATTAATACTTAGTATATTCAAATATTGTTATAATTAATATTTTTAATTAGTATAAAAAAGAATCACCTTAAAAGTGTTTTTGAATGTGTAGTCAATACATTAATAATAATAATAATAATAATAAACCTAGATAAATTAATAGAATGTTTTAATTTCCCCCCCTTTCCTCAATATGAAAACAAAAAATTGGTGTGACCTGGTAATTTCTCAGTAGATATGAATGGGCACGAACATGGCAGGGTCTTCTCGCTAAGCAGTATGAGGGTAATGTAATTTGCTATTGTTTAACCTCGCGCCGCCAGGTCTCTTGTTTTAATGGAGTCTCAGATTAGTTTCCTCTAACACATGTAATTGGATAAGTGATGAAACATATTACTGCTATCCAACCATTAAACCACAAAGACTCGTCAACTTTTTTCTCCTCTTCTCACCATCACAGTTTCCATCTCCGGATCTAGATGTAATGTCAGACATCTTTTTTAAAAAAAAAATAAAAAATAAAAATAAAAAATAATCTGGAAGGTGGCTACTCTGGGAATATAATACAATTGTGAAAAGGAACATTGTGATAATGCTATTCAGATGATATGCCTATATGACACTTTGCCAAGTAAATGTCTGGTGTGCACTTTAATGTGCAGGCAACTCACTAGGTTTTGGAACAGAGTTACTGAAAAATGCAGATCTGGTTGGTATGGAAACAGATGGCATTCCTCTCCCTCTCTCTGTTTCACAGTTTCAGGGGTCAAATGTCAGCCTGTCAACCGGAGATCCAAAGGTGAGGGTCTTTTACTTGTTCATCACTAAACCTGCTGAACATATTGTGCTGCGGTGATCTATGCAACCTTTACCATAAGAAGCCTCTTATTTTTGCTGTGAGAGGCTTTGAAAGGGTGCTTTGAGAAATTATTGGCACTGCTCTCACCTCCTGCTCTGATAAAACTGGAAATGAGCATTCCAGCACACATCAAGTGAGGCTATATATTCTAATTTTAGACATGAATGGAAAAAAGTGAATTAGATGGATGACTCTCACTTGTAATGCATACAAGAGAGTGAATCGGTATAGTATTGATTCTGGATAAGCAATTATGATAAACAAATCCATGAAAACAAAGGGACTGAAACAATACTGAATATAAATGTCAAGTCCAATTTGATTGGATGGATATAATGAAATACAGAATAAATAAGCGTGTGTGTGTGTGTGTGTGTTCGTTCTAGTGTGATTTCGACTTTGAGAAGAGCTTTGTCACATTTAAACAATTATTAAATTAAAAACAAGTATTTAATTAGTTAAAAACAAGTATTTAAAGGAGTTCAAGGTAGTTGAATGCATTGTTTCGTGTATGCATGCCTAAGAGCCATAGTATTATAAAAGTACAAATAAATAAATACAAGAATAATACAAAAAAAAAAAAAAAAAAAAATGTTACATCCAATATTGCCAAGGCATATGTCCAAAAGCCATGGTATTACTATGGTGCAAAGAAAGAAAGAAAGATCTAAAAAAAAAAAAAAAAAAAACATAGTTGTAGGGGGCGCACCCTAGGAAGTAAAATTAGCTCAAATGAAATAATTAATTTATGGGGAATTATAAAGAGTTGTTTAGTTTACGACCGATCAACTGAGTTGTCCAGCGTTCATTTCTTTCTTTTAAAATCTACAAGAGACTTTATTTATTCTAACACAAACTAAATCTAACACAAACAACACACACACACTTTCATACACGTTGCAGTAAGAAAGGAAATGAGAGAGAAAGAGTTTTAAGAGAGAGAATGATATGATGAACAGGGTTCCTAGCAAAATATGCACTTCAAAGACCTGAACGAACCATGAATCATTAATTTAAATGCACCAGTTCAGTTTAAAATCTGGAGGTACTTGCTTGAGTTGACTTTAAATGTGAATTTCCCTCGTCGGCATGCAGAGAAGGGTTTTCCAAGTCGATGATTTGTCGCAAAGGTCTTAAAGATCTGTGTTGTGTTTGGTAAAACCCAATCATGTTTGAGCTTGCTGGAAAAATTAAAGTCTCTTTGTCGCTGGAGTTAAAGTTGAAGCGGAAAAAGTCGTTGGTTGAACTTTGCAGAAAAACTTAGAACACAAGACTTTCAGCGGAGAAGAAAATTAAGTAAAAGAAAAGAAAAGTGAGTGAAAGTTGGATGGCTTGAATGAGCTGCTTCTTCTAGTTCACTCTGTAGTTCGAGTCTTTCATTCTTTTTACTCTAGTTCTGTGTCTTGCGATATGACTATTTAAACGTAGGTGTTTGTCACACCTCTGAGAGGAGTTTTGGCCAATCAGATATCGTCCTGTTTCAAAAGGGCTTTTCTCTGCCCCCAATCATACATAGGCGTTACTTCCCGTCTCTGCTTTAGCAGAGATTTTTAAACATAATTTCTATTAAATGGAATATGATACATTGTAAACAGATTTCATTCAAGCCAGGATTTAGAAAAAAGGAAAAGAATTAAATCCATTCCAAAATAAGGCATACTTTCAGTCAGTCATTCAAGAGTTATCACATTTACAGGAATTGTGGGTGTTCTAAAGCAAAACTGGTTACAGGTATTATTTGTGGACACATGATCTAAAATGTATGCAGTTAAAAGATGTTTGATAAGTCCATTTAAAATTGTTTGGAACAATTTTGAGGCAGTTTTAGTTGTAGAACAGTCTCCGTTGGTTTTTCTGTGAAGTTAGGAAACAAAAGGTCTGCATTGTCTCTCTGTCTCTTTTGATCTGGTGATCAAAGACTCTTTATCTTTTTGGATGACCATTTGGTTTGTCACTTCTACTGTCAGGAAGCATGTGGGTTATAAAAGTAATTAAGCAAGGATTTTCCTGTAGACAGCTGGAGCTGGAACTTCAATTCTGAATTAGAATTATGTTTCGAAAGAATCATCTGAATGATTAATTTGTCTGGTTCGTCCAGGGTTCCTACATAGTATTACCCACATAAAAAATAAAAATAAACTTGGTACATGCTCAAAAAAAAAAAAAAAATGGTATTAGTGAAGTTAATAAACATAATTTCAGGAGGAGTATGCCCATCTAATCTTCCAATTAATACCAAGGTATAAAACCAGCATCTTACCTCTTCCTGTTGTTAATTCTGTAGTGATTTTTGGATTAGCCTCACATGAGGGCACCACAAATATAGTGATTTTGGTCTTAAATATTAATATTAATATTTTGTATTAATATTAATATTGAGTCAGATGATTCCCTCCAATATTTCGGGGCACCAGTCAGGATTCTCACCTTGACAATAAAGAACAATCATGAAAGATTGTTAACTGAATTAATATTTTATAAATTGGAGGAAGTTTATCGTCTGACCAATCTGAAGGATTTAGTGAGATTCGGGCGAGCTTGTAGAGCCTCAGATTATCAACACAAGAATGACACAGTTTGCAATAAAATGAATTTATTAACACAAAGATATACAAGAGTGAAATGTCACACTACAAAGGAAAATGACTAAACTACTAGGGAAAAATGACTAAACTACTAAGAAAATTGAATCAATAATCAAACAGAAACTACAAACTACAACACAAATGGATGTTAACAAAACTGAATGCCAAGTAGATGAGCAACGGATTGGACGAAGCAATGAATGGGTAATTAGCAGTCTATGAGGGGGTCAATTGTGGTCTTTCTGGATGCTGGTATTAGAAATAAGTAAATAAGCATTTACTCTGAATACAGATAACGTGTCTAATGTATGCTGACCCTAGAAAACGCTGACCCTAGAAAAACAGTCTCTACACAAATAGCAATCTCATTTAGCAACAACCTAATGCCAAGGCTTTTGGAAAAGGTTTGGTTAGCTTATATTTATGTTTCACTTGGTCGGGTGATCAGTCCGGGAATGGGAAACGTTGTCCACTGGTATCCTTCCGTTTGCAGTGGGAGACTGGATTGCTTTCCAACAGCTGCAGAGCTGCACTGAGTGCTGGAGGTCTTTGTGTAATCCAGAGAACTGTAGGTCAGATGGTGGTCGATCCGTAGGATCTTCTGTAGGTTGGAGGTACTTGGGTTATGCAGGTCAGGAGTCAAAGTCCTCTGCAGAACCACTTTGGCTGCTTGATCCGTGTGGTGAAAGGTTTACTCGCAAGAGTCTCACCTTGGTGGTGCTGTTGTTCTTCCCTCGTCAGGTCAGAAACTCAGAACAAGGGTCTGTTCACTTGGGAAAACTTTTATTCCTTCTTGTTGGGGAGGGGATTACTAATCCCCACCTTTCCTGATGTGGTGATGTGATTGGGTCACAGCATTCCAGGTGTCCGTCCCTTAACACGCCCACCTTTCATCCTGTGAAACTTGTTGTATTGTTCCAAAATACACAGTTAAATAAGACAATGTCTTTAGGACCTTTCTTTTTTTAAACCTTTCTCAAAGTCCTTGTGGCGGTGTTCTGAACTCGTAGAGCCCAAACTTGATGTGAATTGGTTGAGGTATCACACTTCTGTCTCAGTGGGTGTAGTTGCATTGGCTTTTATTCCAGTTGTGGTTTCTACTGTGTGTGCACAGTTTCCTGGATGAGTACAAGGACATATAGGACATGTTCCTTACAGTATTCCTGTTCATTTTTGGTGATTTCAAGCCAATATGTTTAGAAAATGTCTTTCTTTCTGAGCATTTCTTTGTTCTTGCTGTGCTCTAGCCAGAACCGGTTTGACAGCCCTAGGAGTCCATGGTCATTCACACCTTGAACTCAGGCATGGAAGCCTGAGGTGAACAAAGGCAACTCGTGATGAGATTAGCCTATCATCAATGGGCCGTTGATGTCATCTTTCCTGTCTTCCACCTTTGGCAGTCCTGATTACAATAGTCGTTTACTTGTCGTTGAGGGTCCTATCACATTCTTTTGATTCATCGAAGTGGGACAAAAGAATGTCTGTTGTGAAGCTCTGGTGCCATCACATCTGTTGTTCACTACAGTTCTTTCGGCATCCCTCCTCCTCCCCTTCTCCTCCTTTTTGTACAATTTTGCCTGTTATAAAGGGCAATCGGACCTCGAGTAGAATATCTTCTCCGAGTCCCTCTATAGCAGACAGCAAGCCAAATCTTTTTACCACTTACGCTAAGATTATATGGGCACACGAACTCGTGAGCTATAGTAAAATAAATAAATAAACATGTTACAAGTCCAAAAATCACAAAGTATTACCATGGTAGCAAGTCAAAAATTGTACAGGTATTGCAATAATACATGATTAGAAAAACATACATTTTTGTATTTTTTTTTTCTTTCTTTCTTCCAAGAGAGAAAAGATGCTGGAAAGTGAACCAGGTTTAGATGTTGTGCATCTAAAAGACACTTTCGTGTGTGATGTGGTCAGAGAGCAAAGTGTCACAGTGTCATGACAGACCGGTGGATACTGCCCATTCACACTGACTAACTCTCTAAAGCTCCGGCGGATTTTACCTGCTCAGCAGAAGAGAAAAAACAGGTCTGGATGTCATTTCAAACTCCACTGCTCTCTATCTCCAGAAAGAAGAGAAGGTCACTTACTTTGTCCTTTCAGTGTTTGATCACTGAAAAATACATTAGCTTAGCTTATTGTCAACACTACAATATGTGTGCCAAACATGCAAATTGTCATCATATATGTGGTGTATTTAATGTTAAGAAAAATACAAAAGTATGTTATTGAGTTTATATAAATGCCATATGACATAGTTTGTCATTCAGGAAGATGGTAATTATAACAATCGGTTATGTATGTGTTAAACTGAGTAGAGCATTAGTGCCCCCTCCTGGCTGAGTGTTTTTTGAGCTGGCGAACTTGTTGTTTTGATGGGTGCATATTACAAAGTCGAGTATTAAACTTTGGTTTTCTCTTCAACCATGGCTTCAATGAGTCCTTAAAAACAAACTTTCTGTTTCTTTGAAATCCCAGGTGGCTGCTCGGCCACAACAGTTTGGCGACAAGGCCAAAGATATAGGTGAAAGATATAGTTTCCGTGCACGGAAGCAGCTGAATGGGGAATCCCTTTCTGAATATGTGGCTGCATTAAAGGGATTAGCGTCCACATGTGAGTTTGGTGCTTCATTGGAAGAACAGTTGCGGGACCAGCTCGTTTACAGAATATGCAGCAAGGATTTACGAGCTCGGCTTCTGAGTGCAGCTTACGGTGAACCACTGACCTGGACATAGGACATAGTGAACAATTTTGAATGTACTGTAACGAGTTTAAAAGCCTTTCAGCACGCGCCGCTCAGAACCGACAGTGTGAGTTATGCCAAGCCGGCTAGAAAGTACCAGGAGCGGAGGAGAAAATGCCAGGGAAAAGCAGTCGCGAAAAGGGCGAGCAAACCCCCTGTTACCGGTGTCTGGGAAAGGGACATGCTGCGTCTAATTGCAAATATAAAGACTTTCAATGCTGAGCCTGTGGAAAAAAAGGACATTTAGAGAGTGCCTGTAAAAATTCCACGCAACAGAAAAGACCAGAGAAAAACAGTGGCTGAATTATGTAGCGGATCCAGTTAGTGAGCTGTCTGAGAAATACTCGTGTGTTTAACACTGACCAAGGAGTAATTTCAGGGGTACGTGCCAAATTGCAAATTGTTGAAAATGCCATTCCAAAATTTTGCAAGAGCAGAACGATTCCTTATGCCATGAGAGTGGACAAACGGTTACAACTGTTGGAAAAACAGGGTGTAATTACGCCAGTTGAGTGCAGTGAATGGGCAGCACCCATTGTGTGTATACCAAAGACAAATGGTGACTTGCGTATTTGTGGCGATTATAAGGTCACAATCAACCCGTGGTTAGCTGTTGACAAATATCCTTTGCCAAAACCTCAGAACCTGTTTGCGTCGTTGGCAGGCGATAAATGCTTTACAAAACTAGACTTAACTCAGTGTAGCAGCATGTCTGGTTAGATCCGCAATCTAAGCCATACTTGACGATTAACACTCCCAGAGGATTGTATCGCATGAATCATTTGCCCTATGGTGTGTCTAGTTCACCAGCAATTTTTCAATGCATTATGGATCAGACGTTACAGGGTCTGTCGAATGTAGTCTGTTATTTAGATGACATTCTGATCACTGGTAAAAATGAAAGTGAGCATTGGAAGAATGACGAACAGGTGTTAAAAAGGTTGCAAGATAGAGGTATAACAGTGAATAGAGACAAATGTGCTTTCTGTCAACCTCAATAACCTATTTGGGGCACCAAATTGATCAGGAAGGAGTGCATCTGGTACCAGAGAAGGTCGAGGCTATTGAAAAAGCCCCGGCACCTAAAAATGTGACTGAGCTCAGAGCTTTTTTAGCATTGCTTTCATACTACGGAAAATTCATGGAGAACTTGTCAACAGTAATTAAACCTAAACTATTACACAAAGACCAACCTTGGTAGTGGTCAAAGGCAGTCGCTTCAAGAAGCTAAAAAGCTGTTGACGTCATCAAGTGTGTTAACACATTTTGATCCCCAACTTCCCATATTGCTAGCGTGTGATGCATCTGCATATGGAGTAGGGGCAGTGATTTCGCATTGTATGTCAGATGGTATAGAAAAACCCATTGCATATGCATTGCGCACCCTTAGTAAGTCGGAAATAAACTATTCCCAAATTGAAAAGGAAGCTTTGGGTATCATTTTTGGGGTGCAGAAATTTAGAGACTATTTATATGGTAGAACATTTCTGCTTATCACCGATCACCAGCCTTTGGTTAAGATTTTGGGGCCGAAAACTGGAGTACCTGCTTTAGCCGCCACTAGGTTGCATAAGTGGGCATTACTTTTATCGGCTTACCAATATGATATCAGCTACTAGTCGTATGAGATTACCTTTGGGGGTGAAAGGACCTATGTGTAATACTCTCTGGTCTCTCAAGGTCTCATTTAGCATTTCTGTGAAAAGGGAAGCATCAGTTTTTATTGGCAATTGATGCTTATTCACGCTAGCCAGAAATCAAGTTGATGGCTAATACTACTGCCAAAGCAACTGTTGAGGTTATGCGAAGTATGTTTGCCAACTAATGATTACCTAAGGTAATTGTTTTGGATAATGGACCTCAATTTGTTGTCAGGTAGTTTGAAAACTTTTTAGAAATGAATGGAGTAAAACGTCAAATTGGCAGCGTACCATCCTGCCTCAAATGGTTTAGTGGAGAGACTGGTTCAAACCTTTAAACAGTCTTTGGAAAAAACAAAAAAGTTGGACATCATGCTTCAACATTGTATTGACAAGTTTTTATTCAGTTACAGAAATGCTCCATTGACTGTGACGGGGAAACCTCCATCTGAATTGTTTTTGAAAAGAAAAGTTAGAACAAGGTTGTCTCAGATACAACCTCAGTTCTCTTCTCAAATGCAAGAAAAACAAGTACAAAAAACAAAGTTAGCTTGTGTGAGAGTATTTTATCCACAGCAAATGGTACTTGTGAAAAAGTTCAGGGGAGGAGAGGAGAAGTGGAAGTTTGGATAAATCGAAAGACTGTTATGTCCAGTTACTTCTGGTCCGTGTGGAAGGAAAGTCCTACAAAAAACATGTAGATCAGTTAAGAGCAACAAAATTAATGACTACTGAACAGGATGCGGAAGCACTTTCTGCAGAGAATTTGTGTGACACTTCACGAATTATGTTGGAGGAAACTCCTGTGTTGAGAGAGAGTGAAAATTCAATGGTTGAAAAGAGTATCAAAAGAGTCTGTTCATACTTGACCCTGTAGGGTAAAAAGAGTTCCACAAAGGTTAAAAACAAACTTTCTGTTTCTTCAAAATCCCAGGTGGCTGCTCGGCCACAACAATATACATAGAGAGAGACAGGCAGTTAGACATGATGTTCACAAGACACTTTTCCATACATTGAAAACGTCTTGGTTACGTAACTTGGTTATGTAACCATGGTTCCCTGTAAAGGGAACGAGACACTGTGTGGAAATGCTGTGGAATGCCTCTGCTTGATTGCGTCGTAAAGCACGTGTGGAATCAGTCCGATGGTGTGATGGAACGTCATAGGTGGGTGACATCATTGACCAGGAAACTATAAAGCATACCCAGACCAAACAGATTTAGCTTCTGATAGGCTGTAGCAAGTCGATCACAGGTGCCTGTCCCTGTGAAATCATATGCGTACACTAAGACGAGACCACCTGTGCCTCTGGAGTGGAGCCGAGATTAGATGCTTAGATGCGGGAAACCCCTTCATGGGTAAACCAAAGCAAATTAACAGTTGTTAAGACTTTCTCCACAGGGCAGCTCTGTGGGCATAAGCATCTAAAGCCCTAACTGAGCAGAGCAGATTCAATTTCTCTTGGTCCGTCGTCCTGAAAGGAGGAGGACAAAAGTCCTGTACGATAGGTCTTACAATATTAGTAGTAACCTTCGGAACATAGCCCAGTCTAGGGTGAAGAAAAGCCTTTACCATACCAGGGGTATCCAAAGAGAGAGAGAGCTCAGAGAGAGCAGCTTCCCTAGGGACCACAGGAGGATCTGGTGAGCCAGCTTGTATAAGGGGCACGACCGCAGACCCCTCAATGGTTTAAGTAAGAGACCACCGATGTGTTGTCTGTACGTACAAGCACTTGATGGCCTCTTAGGTCTCTGAGGAATTGTTTCAGGGCCTGAAACACAGCCAGCATTTCCAGACAATGTATGCGCCACGAGAGATGATGGTCCCACCACAGACCTTGAGCTGAGTGACTACTCATAACCCTCCAGCACTCCAGCCCTCATTAGGATGATGCAACGTTAAGGAGCTCCCAGCACAGGTCCTTGGGAAAGGAACCAAAGCTTTTCTCCACATGACTGAGGTACGAAAGTATCGCTGCATGACCTTGATCATGTGGAGAGGGTTTTCCTTCTGGAAAAAAAACATTGGTCTTGAGCCACCTCTGCAAAGGTCTCATTTACAGCAGGCCAAAAGGTATCATGTTGGACGCAGCTGCCATCAGACCTAACAGTCTCTGAAACTGTTCGACAGTGAGTGACTGGCCTAGCTTTAGCTTTTTTACGAGAACTCGAAGCGATGCGAAAAGTGGTCCTCTGAGCTGGAGAAAGCACACTCTTTTTGGCATTCAACCTCAACCTAAACTTTCTCATTTGAGCAAGAACGACATCTCGATGTCGAACCACCAACTGCTCCATTTGAGCTAGAATAAACTAATCATCAATTATAACTTAGTATGCGGATGTACTGCAGTCGCAGGGGAGCCGGAGCTGCATCCACACACTTTGTGAAAGTGCAAGATGATAAAGCTAGACTGAAAGGAAGAACTCAATATTTGTATGCTTCATCCCCGAAAGAGAACCTCAGGAACTTCCTGTGTTGTAGAAGGATGGAAACTTGGAAAATGCATCCTTCAGATCTATTGTGACAAACCAGTCCTCGGACCTGATTTGTGACATTATTTGCTTCAGAGTAAGCATCTTGAATTTGAGCTTCCTACAGAGTGATTAATTTGATGCAGATGTAGAATTGGATGCAACCCCCATCCTTTTTTGCAACAATAAAGTATTGGCTGTAAAACCCGGACTCCCTGCTAGGAGGAGGAACACATTCTATGGCCCCCTTGGTCAGCAGGGCTTTTACTTCTTGCTCCATAACCAGAGTCTAGTTGGGGCCCACCACCGTGGACAAAACCCCGCTGAATCGGGGTCGGCGAGAATTGAACTGAATGGTATAGCCTTTTTCGACTGTCTGCAGAACCTAACGAAATATATTTGGCAGTAGTTTCCACTCTGTCAAAAAATCTACTAAGGGAACCAGTCTCTCAAGACTGGCCTCTGGTGTAATTTGAGCAGCTAGTGCAGTGCCCTGAAGCAACGAACCAGCAGGGAACAACTGACTTGACTGCTCTAGCGCCTTCTCTGAACCACTGCACCCTGAAGTACACGAGGTGCTCAGGGTTGGCAAAACGGGCCCCTGAGGGCACCGAGAGGAGACAGTAACCGTGTAATGCCTCAAGAGCCTGACACCACTGGCATCAGGTCTTCTTCACCGAAACCCTCTTAGAAGCAATAAGGGCCCTCAGATCTGTTTTGCCCTGTATATATATGGTTACTTATAAGATTTTCAAAATGTGAGAGACCACAAACATGAGGACAAAAAAATCCTAGATTTAACCGTTTTGCTCCTATAGTGAGTGGTGTGCCGTGATGTGATGAAGACAGCACACCACACACAAACAGATTTTTGACCAGAGTCCTGACTGTGAACACGGATTTCTTGCAAAATCTCTTGAGATGTCAGAATAAACATGGTAGACGATAGGCAGGAAGAAATTGCTATGATAGTGTTTGGACCCAAATAGCAAAATACACTCGGGCCAGTTCCTATTAGATTCTCGCCTGCCAGAAACTTACCACTCGGCCCGTTTCTGTCTGCTGCGATCGAATCAATCAGACCAGATGCGGCAGCCGTTACCTACACTGCCACAATCAAGCCAGTATCAGGCCGTTGCAAATGCGTACAGCGTGCCAAACACGGCCCAGCCCCATTTATATACTGTATATAACTGTACTGTTCATTCATTTTTCCATTTAAATTTGATACCCAGCGAAAACGTTTACTTACATTTTAATTATATAAACTATAATACAAAAACACATTACTTAAATCTGTACATCACATTATTATAAAAGCAATTTGACCATTTGTAAAGAACTCACTTGATCTAGTTGGCATAAAGACATTTTATTTACAAAACAATATTACATCAAATAACAGCAGTTGTTATACAAATTACAGTACTGTAAATTAAATATTAACCATATTTTGAAAAAATACACTTGTATTTACTTATATACAGACTGTACAATGTAATAAGTATAAACAAACTTAAAAAGTGTTTTGAGTAACACATTGGTAAATGGAAAAAAAAATTGCAGTAAAACACATTTTGTACTTTGCAAAATAATTAGCTGAATAACTGCAGACAGGTAGGTCTCCAGGAACAGGATTGGGCACCTCAGCAGTAGTACTTCAATAAATAAAAATACTAAATAATAATAAAAAAAAAAAATAAATAAATAAAAATAAATAAACCTTCAGCTGTACAACTGATGGTTTTTAAATTAGTCTTTTATTTTTACCCTCTACCGCACGCATTATGATAAATTTATAAAAAAAAAAAAAATTTGACTCTTTTTTCTTTTCTTAGAATGGCTTAACTTGAAGTGCTGTAAAAAATAAAAAAAAAATGGAAAAAAATATTATTTTAAGGTACTTTATGATATGTTGCCAGATGGCAACAACGTACAATAGTGGAAATAACTTAGAATAAGTGTAAGTGTATATAGTTGATATTTTTCCTCAGAAATGTTGTTTGTATTGAATCAATTGGCACTATTATAAGCTTTAGCAGTAAATATAAAGAACACCTTATACTTATTTTCCAACATCTTGCGTTTTTATTTATTCCATTCTCTTTTGCTGAATAATGCTTTATATTCTTTGAATTTCATTACGTTTTTCGTTAACATTATTTAAATTGCAAATGTAGACAGTTAAAAACAAATCTAATACTGTTCATCATGTATCATAAAACATTGACATAAAACCAAAAACATTGCAGTTCATGAAAATTCAACATTACGCAATCTTATGAGAGGAAGGTTATGAACATGAACCCCCCCATAATCCTTCAAACTTCACCTTTTTTCTGTATGAAACTTCAAAAAGCATTTTTTTTCAGAGGTGAGACACATGTACACATCACATTTGGTGCTCTTCACCCTAACAATACACTTACATCCACTTGCTCCTGCCTTTTTGAGACACCATGGTAGGCCAGTGGTAGATCTGGGCCAGTAGCACTGGCTGTGGTGGCAGGTCTCCGATGTTGATTTAATCCATAATACAAATGTCATGGCAGTCCTTAACATATGACTAATCAACATTATATCACTAGCATTAATGTTGTTATTTTTACAGCTTAACAGACTGCAGCTGGCCTTTGCTAGCTATCTAACCTATTATAATAATGTCATTCCATTATTGCGCAGTGTTGCCATATGGCAACACAGACATTTGATCGATTTACCAAAAACTAATTTCATAAAAAAAATTTTGAGTGGTGAATATGTCATCATAACTTACCTGAGATGATATTAACAATTTTTTTGTGAATGTGACATGGGTGGGTCCTTGTTTGTTACTGACGTTTTAATTTGCTTTCAGCAACTACATACAAGAGACGGCAGTCTGTCAGAAAATCGCGCCACAGAAAAAAATTGCATGTCATGTGACTTAACCAAAGCACATCATTGGCTAAACTAAGGTCTTCTCTTACCAACAAAAAAAAAAAAACGAGAATGTTCTCTTAAAGAGACAGTGGCCAGGAAATGAACACAAAGTGTATGTTGCCATATGGCAACACTATGCGGTAGAGGGTTAAAACTCTGTGACTGTATGAACAAGTGCTTCTGAACATGCCAAAACTGAAGATCATCTTTATCTATCACAACTGCAGGGCTTGAAAGACTTGTGCTTTCGTTGAACACAATGACAGGTGGTCAAAAAAGAGTGTTAACAGAAGTGTCAGTCATGTCTGGCTCTCCCAACACCTCCTGAATTAAGCATAGAGGATCCAACTGTAAGTTTAACTTAGTAGACTAAAGGTAGACAGTTGAATTCACCATTACTAGCATTTCTGTTAATGCATTGAATACTTACATTTCAAGTCTTGAAGAATTGTGGGTCCTCCTCATATAGGTACACTGAGGAGCACGGAGGGCTACAGTGGGTTTTTAATGTTGATATCATACACACCCTTCAGAGTCAAGCAAAAATGAACATGTTAAATAAGCAAGCCAACTTTATTTTATGCACAGTGAAGACAGTGATGGAGGTAGTTAGTGTTGACAAATTTCAACTCACCTAAAGATCATAAAGATTTAAAATGTCACGCTGAGTCTCTGAAATCTCATTGATGCATGCCGTTCTCAGTGATATGGTGTAACTTTGCACAAACCTAGAAAACCAAAAACACACAAGTGTATAACCAACAATGGATGAAAAAGCAAAAATCAAGTCTGTCTCATCACTCAACTTGCATTTCAACTCACTAGAAGTTACCTTAAGTGTTGAAGCTCACTCTTCAGTAAGCATCCAGTTCAGCCTGCAAATAAAGTTTGTAAAGGTTTACTACAATTTGTTGATTTCATTAGTTAACTTGATATCCAACATCTTGTTAACTTCACATCTGTGTATCAACCTTAAGATTATCGTAGATAAAGCTACTGCTAGTTTATTTACATTAATGCAGGAATGAAATCACATTTCCCAGATCAGTGTGCTTAACAAACAGCAACAACACACTTATAAAACGTAGCACTGTGTCACGATCACCGTCAGTTCCTGTCAGTTCCTGGACTACACTTCCCATAATCCTCCCTGCCAGTCACATGCTCACATTCCACACCAATCACCAATTGCCACATACAGCTGTAGCTCATCACCTGGACTATAAAGGACTCACACACACACCACCTGATTGCGAAGTCTTGTTTCACCTAGTGTACATCTCTGAGAGCTTATTATCCTGTCTGCCTGTCCGTTCCCGTTCCTGCCTGTTACCTGTTGCTGCCTGCCTTTGATCCTTGCCTGGTATTCTGTTCTGTGAATGATATCTGCCTGTCCTGACCATTGCCTGTATCCTGACTATGATTCTGCCTGTCCCTTGCTGTTCCTGTTTGTTCCCGTTTGACCCTGCCTGTACGACCACGCTCACTTTTAATAAAAGCTTTGCAATTGGATCCCTGCCTGAGTCCAGCTTCGTTACACGCTGCAATGACAGAAAAAAAAAATGGCAGCTAACGTTAACATTATTGCCCTTCATTTTCTTCATTAAGATGTCTTCACAGCGTTCAAAAAGCAATAAAAAAAATCATATCATAAATGTTTTGCTTTACTTACATGTTCCATAAGTTCACTCCAGACGCTTGCAAATATCTGCCACACTGAAAGGATTCTTCTGGTAACATCGGTTAGAGCAAGGATGTGACATGGATGACAGCAGTTTACGCCACTCAGTAAACTTAGAAATAATCATTAAAGTAGCGGCGTTTACTCAGGTTTGCTTTATACCTGTAAAGAGTAAATAGTATACAAGTATCTATTAATAAATGTAACATGGTCTAACTGAATGTGCCAAACTATACTTGAACTTATCAACTTTCTCATTGGCTCCAGATGCTCTTTGCCTTGCTAATTCAATCAGAGAAGTATAATAAAGATGATGTCCATGGTCTTATTTCTTCAGGGCTTGCACTGCTCAGTGTCTGGGGATTAAAATCCTTTTCTTCAGCGATGATAACACTTCTCTTGATTAATACAAAACAGTAATATTAAAAGCAATTTATGGCATGTTATGAGAAATATTCACTTATTGTGTGTCTTAACATGCTGAGTGAAGAAGCAACTAGTAGCAACAAAAGTGATTAGCTGTGATGCTGTGTTTGTGTTGTTTCCATGTTTTAGCAGTGATGAGTATCTGTAAATATAAAATCTGCTTACATTTAGCATCTGACAGGACAGAGATATTGGAGATGATCTCAAACATACTAATGCATATTGGATTGCAGTATATTCTCATTGAAAAATATCAGTGAAACTAACGTATGTAACTAGCTTATGTATTTAACGTTAGTTAATTGAGGTTATTTGAAAACAACGATCTTCTGTGACAGTATAAACAAATTCTCTTCACTCACCTTATTGAAGAAATATGGAATAAAAACAACTTTTGCTTATTAAAATCGCATTCATAAAGACATATGAGCGTGGAAACTAAAAACAAACAAACAAACCTGCTCTTTCTCCTCGTTTATGCAGGACCGTCATCATCCTCTTCCTCAGCTCTTTGTTTGCAGATCGGAGTGTTGCTTGTTAAAGTTTAGTGCAGTGTAAACAATTGAGAACCACATAATAATGCTTAGATCAAAGATGAAAAAGATTTTGTCCGTTTATTAGCTGTAGGTGGCATACCCAAAGTTTTCAGGCAAGGCAAGAAATCCGTGTTCGCTGCAGTCACGTGAAGTTAACTTTTTGCAAGCTCCTTTATAAGCATCTACTAAGTAAAAATACATCAAATGTAAATGTGTGTCGATGCTTACCAGAACCGTTTTGTTGAAATGACCCCAGACATTAATATCTCTTGGTAAATAATCCATTGTTTTGCTTGCCTCCACTCCAAACCGCACAAACATGGCGGATATCACCCACTACCACAGGTACCTGCTGCACGAGTGAAGATGAATGAATCACCTGAGAGCGCATTTAAAATACATGAAAGCATATAAAAGAATGAATTGCTGAATTATAAATAGATTTGATATTATACATATTAGAGAATGTTCTGTCTTATATGGCACTTTTTACCACACATATGTTTTTGACAAATTCGCTAGTTAAAACATGTATTTAACACATATCAGGAACTACCAAGAAATTTTAGTCAATTTTAAGACAATTTTATGATAATTATTGGTACATTATGTAACCATCTGTGAGTGAACATAAGCCGAGTCATTGCCCGAAGTGGCCCAGATCTCTACAGCCAAAGTTGGGCCAGTTACTGTGAACAGGAATCGGCCCAGTGCTTTACAACCATAACAAATATACGCCAGAGTGAGCTGTGGGCCACAATCGGCCCGGTTAATACACGTCGATGCCGAGTCTGAGCCGCAGGGCAGCCGAGCTCGGGCCGATTACTACATGCTATCTGGGGAATACACTTCGCCACAAATCGACAATCTGATCCTCCATTTCTGCTGTCCAAATCCATTTAACTTTGTGCTGTGCCATGACTGTGTTTGTTATGCTTCCGTCAGCTCACTTTCTGATTGGATATTGTTTCGTTTCTTGTGATAATCTCCAGAGCGTGAACGTGTTTGTCTTCAGGGTTTCCCCATACATTAGGATTTCTATTTCATGTTGAATATTTAAGATTCACGATCAGGGCAGCTCTGACATTCTTCCGAGCAGATTCAGTCACTCTTAACACACCTCACACCACAGGAAAATCTGATAAAATAATCTGTAGAACCATCAAGATAATCGGAAAATAATTTAGGATTGTCAGAAGGGGAGAAATCGGCCCAAAATCGGACTGATTATATTGTGGTGTGTACCCAGCATAAGAGGAGACAAATAGAAACTGTATGAAAAAGACAAAAGACAACTTTAAGTCACTGTTCACTAAAAATCATCTCCATTGCCTGAATATGCTTGACATTTGAACATTGACATTTGAATGAATATGCATAATGCCAGATTGATGTCAATGATGACAAACAGCATTGGGTGTCAAGTAATGGATGATGCATGTTTCAATGTGTCAAGTCAAGTCACCTTTATTAATATAGTGCTTTATATAATACAGATGGTTTCAGATCAGCTTTCAAGTGATAAACATGAAAATAATGATTAATGATGCAAACAGAATTCAATTCTGCTCTAAAGCAGCTCTAAAGAAGATAACAATGTCATTGTTCAGCTCAAATCAGTTTAGTGTTGATTCAGTTCAATTTCATCGATGTTGCAAAATTCGTCAACTATGAAATGACATCTGACTGAGACTGATGCATTGATGGGGAAGGAATATTTAAAGTATAATAATAATTAATTAATAATTAATAATAAAATAATAAATAATTAAGTAATTAACTAAAAAATAAAATTAAAAAAATTAAAATTAAAAAAAAAAGATTACAGATTTATCACTTCAATAATACAGTAGATTTAAAATAAATCTCAGGGTTATGTATATATCCCGGTTCTTTGAGAAAGGGAACAAGACACCATGTCATGGTGTTGATGCTATGGGAACGCCTTCAGCATAAGCCAGTGACCAAGTGATCAAGTCTATAAATAACACCTGTGTAAAAGCGTCACCAGATTCACTTGTCTGACGAAGCTGTGCAGGTGGACTAAAGTATAGCACCACGACACGGCGTCTTGTTTCCTTTCTCATGGAACCCAGTTATATGCATAACCCTTAGACTTTCCTGTGGTCTGCACAAGCACAAAACTTTAAAAACAGAAAGAACTCAACCCAAAAGGACCTGAGATCCTGGATTTGAGCCCACACCCACACCATAAAATCTGATGAATGTGTGTGGGTAGGACTAGCCTGCCGCAGCACAAACATCTTGCAAAGACTCTCCTCTTGCTAGCACCTCCTCAGTTGTGCCCCTCAAAGCAGAGAAAGAGTTGATCACATTTACGTACATAAATTATAAAACAAATCCTGAAGGCCCTGCCTGGGCACAACTTATTATGCCACTTCTGCTCTGAAGTTTTAAACTGTGGAGGGTACAAGCCTTGAAGAACAAAAGGGTGAAATGTTGATGAGGGTACCTTTGGGACATAATCTGGCCTAGGGTGCAATATGTCCTTGATTAGTCCAGAACCAAAACCAAAGCAGGAGGAGGTACTGACAGGGCCTGCAAATCTGCCTTTTTTAGAGAAGTAATAGCTACAAGCAAAGCTACCTTGAGAGTCAGAAGCTTCTCTGAGGCTGACTCTAAGGGTTTGAAGGGAGCATCAGACAACCCTTCCAGTATAATCAAAAGATCAAATGAAGGAACCTACGGTTTGTAGATAGGCCTCAAAAAGACTGTCCCACAAACCTGGGATAGAAGGTCCATCATGGAATCTGAGAGCCACAGAGAGCCTGAACGGGCCTACTAATTAGGCGTATCCCTTCCTGGCGGACCCTTGCCAGGGGAAAGGTGTACAGACACAGCCTCGGCCACATCTGTACCATCTGTAGCATGGCATCCATCTGTACCATGGCATCCTAGAGGAGCTGGAGTATTGAGAGAGAACCTGAAGAGACAGTAAGTTGACTCCTCGGAGGCAAACAAGTCCACTTCCACTCAGCCAAACCTCTGCCATATGGACTTCACTATTTGAGGATGTCGTCACCAATCCCCAGGCCTCAGCCCCTGCCTTGACAGGATGTCTGCTCCCATATTCAGGTGTCCCGGGATGTAAACTGCCCTCAAGGAGAATGATTTATGTAGGTGGCTACCAATGTGTTGTCCAAGGCTTAGATGACTCTACAAAAAGTGCTTTACTGAGGAGTCTAAGTTCAAAAAGGAAGCCGTGCTTCCGCAGAAAAAAATACAAGAAACAAAAGATGAGCAAAAGGCAAATCCAAAAACACAACAAACTTGGCTTTCTTGGCAAGAATAACACATGCATTGTAGGCTCAAGACTGAACACAATTGAAAGAAAGAGGCATGCTTAAATAGAGGGCGTCACTTTCCTGCCGAAAACGTGCTTCCTCAGCTGGATTGAGTGGCAAAAGAACCTGCTGCGTGACTAGATTTAATAGGGGAAACTGCGAAAACATGAGTAAAACTAACGAAATACACTAAAGGTTGGAATTGAACACCCAGTTTTGCAGAATTTAAGACGGAAAATATTTAATTGATGAGTTGTCAACACAATATAACAATACAATATATACGGTATGATTTTACCTCAAAATCCAACAATTTGACACAAAATGGTAACTGCAAATCCATGTTTCTCTGCTGGAGTCCAGCTGTTTCTGTGAATTGCAGTGATCCATTTGATTCTTTTTTCTGTAGCTTTCGGCAGTCTTTAAATATATACCTCAGGTTTTGTGTCAAATCTATTTGTACAGTCAATCACAAAGCTCTTATCCGTTTTGGATGTGTTTTGTGTGTTTTTCGCGACATTCACGCTGAAAACCAATGCTGCCGCTCAGTCTTTTGCCACTTAGCGGGCGTGACCGCCGTCATAACGGTCAACAGTGACGTCATGTACATACCCTCTATAGTCAAACACAAACAAGATAATGACCCACAGGTGGGAGAAATCAAGTCCTAATGAGTAGTAACACAGTGAATTCTACAGAAGCTAGGGCCACCTAGTGGCTGGGAGAGTCATTACATGGCATAAGTGTCAGTGCCAGCAAATGGTTGGGAGAGTCATTACAAGCTGGAGCCTTACACCCTTACCATAAACATGAGTTTTAATAGGGGATGGAACCCCTTGCTTTTGAGCCACCACTGGAAGGGCCTCATGTGCATCAAGCCTAATGGTATTACGTTGGTGGCTGTGGCCATGAAATCCATCAGTACCTGGCATTTCCAGACACACCCAGAAGAACATAAATGGAAAGTCATGTTGGAATATACACAACCCACCATGTATTTACTTTTATAGAATAATTTTGTCTTTTAAATTAAATTGCCTCTTCCAGATTGCTGCTGAGGCATCCAGGCGAACTCTCTGCACTTATTTGGAAGAGGTGGAAGAGAGACCGCTGATTGTGCCATATTTCCAGCAAGGTGAATGGATGAATGATTGCTTCTTGTAGCAACAGACACTGCATCCAGCTCAGAAGAACAAAGCTGAATGAGTTATGCACACCAGCCCGCTTTTATACCCAGATGTCTGGGGAGTGGCTAGGCATGTAAATTCCCTTGCCAATTCCCATTGACCAGCATTTATTTGAAATAGAAATGTTAATTTTGTAACATTATAAATGTCTATAGTGTCACTTTTGATTAAATAAATGCAGTCTTGGTGGACATAAGAGATTTCTTAAAAAAAAAAATCTAAAATTGTATATATTCCAAACTTTTGACCGGTAGTGTCATTTTATGTGTGTAAGTCTATATTTAAGTGGTGTAAAAAAAACTAAGGAATGCTCTTTAATGAGAGTGCAGAGCCAATAAATGATCCTAAATCCCTGGCAAGAGATCTGACCTTGTCTCAATGAAGTTCCACTTCACTCAAGTGTGAGCAAATGCATTATTCAGCCGAATAGTGAAAGTGCCATTGTGTCCAGAAAGATCAGATGCTTTACCGAGTCAATGACAATGGTTTTCCTCACGTGTCCATGTGTCAATCTGTGGGATGGGGGCATTCATTCAGAGTGAATAAATTGAGGAGAGTGACTCTCAGCATCAGAGAATCGTCTAAAGCGGGTTACCACGGTACACTGAGAGAGTAAGAGACAGCTTCAGCACAATGCACTCTGGGACTGCATATCCTTGCTGCACGGCACAGTTAAACCACTCTTTGAACATCTTTGAAAGAGTAACAGAACAGAGATTCTTCACAATACCATTCTTTCCCTTTTACACTCACTACAGTGACAATGTTTGAATGGGATTATGTCAGAAAATAATGAGGAAGCACTTTTTTTTTTAAATGAAGCTTTATTCAAACAATATGAAAATGAGAGGAGGATGGTGCAGGCCCTTCATTAGAAACTAAATTAGGTTTTAAACGGAAGTTCAAAGATTGTTCAATCAAATCACAATGGTATATGAGTGACTGCTAACCTCAAGCCCATTATACAACTCTTCCAGGCATTCCTTCACCTCCTCATCACCACTCTTATTTTAATAGTCATTACTTTAAATTGAATAGTCTGGAAAACAGTTGCCTCTCTGATACAGACAACAAGCAAAAACTACATCAAATCATGTACATTGGATTGATACAAAACTAACTACAGAAAAATGTTGATGTTATGGATGGTTCCAGTGTGTTGCTATGCAGTTGTTCTGAGTGGTTTTTTTGACTTAGTTTTATGTTCTACTCAACTGGTCAAATGTTAGGGGGTCAGTAGTTTTTTTTTTTTTTTATGAAAAAATAAGTGCATGAAATTGATAAAAAGTAACAGTAAAAACATTTATAATGTTACAAAACATTTCTTTTTTCAAAAAAGTCTTTTTTTTTTTAAACTAGATTTCAACAAAAAAAAAAAGCACCTTAAAATAATTTCTGAAGAATCATGTGACAATGAATACTACAGTTATGATTCTGAATATTCAGCTTTGACATCACAGGAATAAAATGCATTTTGCATTATTATTTTACTTCGGCACGCCCATCAATAAAGTCATGCATACAGAGTTTTAACACACTACACTTAACAAACAGCAAACAGTGGTTGAGAAGACTTAATTTGGAAATGTGTCACCATGCATGCCTGACAGCCCCAGCCAGCAGCATCTTGGCAGAAAAGAAATGAATGAATTTTAAAGGAGCGTCAGGGTGAAAGTGTAATAGAAAAGTACTATAAATACCCACCGGCATCTGGCCACTGTAAGATGACCTGCATCCCAAAGGCCCAGACCAGCCGAGGTGTCCATTATGCAATTTAACAGTGCACCACACACAGACACCTACTGCGCTGTTTGTCCTTCAGTGATGCTTCTGAATCTTATGAGGTCTGACATCAGGTCTGATCTCTTATGCACAGGATTTATCAAGGTTGTCTGAAATGGGATATTTTTGTAAAATACCTGTTGCGAATCAGAAGCACATAAGAATGGATGTGGAAATCTCTTTAGATTTAATAGTTAAACGGATAGTTCACCCAAAAATGAAAATTATCCCATGACTGACTTACCCTCAAGACATCCTAGGAGTATATGACTTTCTTCTTTCAGAGGAACACAATCGGAGATATATTTAAAAATATCCTTAGTCCTTCAAGGTTTATAATGGTTGTGAATGGTATCCGTATCTTTCATATTGTAATATAGTTTGGGCGAGCACTTTTCCTATTACTCTTCAAAAAATCTTTATCCTTCAGAAAAGTTTTGTTAGGATTGCAGCACGATCAAATGTATATACTTCATCTGTTTCTCTATTTCAGAAACTTCAAGTTCTTACCGTTTATGATATTAACATTTCTCAAATTTGCGTCTTTATTTATATGATATATTCAGGTGAAGGTAATATTCCAGAGCAATTTAAGATGTATTTTAAAGTAAATTCACAGGTTCACTGTCACTTAACTCGTCAATGCTCAGATTTTCGTCTTCCTAAAATTCTCACTTGTAGAGGTTAATATACGATTTAGGGGTATTAAATTATGGAATGGTTTATCTCATCTAGCAGAAAAATGTTCTTCTTTAATATGTTACAAAAGATGTATAAATAATCATTTTATTGCTCCTTTGTAATTGTGCTTTTTTTGTTTATTGATGTTTCATGCACCCTATGGTTTGTTTTTGGAGTATATTATTATTATTATTATTATTATTTTATATATTCATGCTGTAACTTGATGCAGTTATACACATTTATATATTTATAATTTAGTTTTCTTTAATTTCACATTCGTTTTTGTTGTTGTTGTTGTTGTTGTTGTTTAGGTGGAGGCTTTAAACAAGCCCTTTGGATTTTTTGCCTGTCCCTGCACAGTATATGGATTGTACTTTTGTTTTTATTATATATATATATATATTTTCTATTTGTGCTAATAAAATAAAAAATTAAAAACTAAAACTAAAAAAAAACTAAAACTGAATGGGGGCCACGTTTTGAAGTAAATAATAATTCATCCATCCATAAAAAAAAGTAATCCATATAAAGGCCTTCTGAAGAGAAGCGATGCATTTTTGTAAGAAACATATCCATATTTAAAACTTTATCTAATCAAATAACTAGCTTTCGTTGGATGACCATATGCGCGATTTGGATGCGTGTGCGCGACCAGAGAAGCCATTTTCACTGTACAGGAGAGCTCCGTGTGCTAGTGCTTGCATTCGGTCTTAACTACTGTAGTTTCATCATCTTTTCGGGTAAATATTACTCCAATGTATTTAATATGTACAAATATGCGTTTATAAATGTGTATTTGATAATTTTTATATGTTATAGATGTGTTAAAAGCTATTTTGTGATTTATTCTGATTTATTTTTTGTCTTATGGTTCATGGTTAATATTAGCCTGGGTGCCAGCCCGAACCCTGCCCACAACATTTTTTGGACGGGAAGTTCGGTCTGGACTCGATCCATTGTGGAGTAATTATGCTCGGCTCCCAGAAGGCCGAGCCATTAAAATTGCCAGGGCGGGCTTTAATCGATGATGGACAGGCTATCTGCGGTTACGTAACCACCCACGTCATCAAAGAGCGCTTGGGAAGTTTGATTGACAAGCGATCTAACCAATCAAAACGCCGCATCCGCCATTTTGTCCGACAAAGCAGTCATGAGTTAGAAGATTAACATCGGTGGAGTTAAACTTGAAAAATTGTGCATATTGACGTCTTTCCGCGTTTGAAACAACATTCATTCTCATGTTGATTCATGTTTATTTGATGCTATAAATGGACTAGTAGGAAGAGATGATCGGTTAACGAGCCTCTTGAGCTGAGGCGCTACAGCAATCTGTCACGATCATGGTCACAACCCATTAAAGAGCCACAAAACGGTTTTTATTGTTTGATTTTTTTTAATAACTACACAGTTTGAAAGCTGGGACTTTGTTTAATATCATAAGTAACCTGCTCTGTCTCGTCTGTCGATGTGTTGTCAGTTTCCTCTTTGCTCCGCGATGTATTTTCCACTCTGTGTGGCGTGACAGCGCCACGGCTTGTCGGACAAAGCAACAGTAACTAAGGGGGGCGGGTCTTTGCGAAAGGTCAATTAGTTTACAACAATGATGGCTGTTGAAGAACTGAGATGTGTAGATTCCGCCATCGCGTCCGTTATAGAAGATATCGACAGCGCATTAATTTTAAAAGAGGAACAGAGGACCGCGATCAAGGCATGTGTCGATGGGAAAGATGTCTTTGCCGTCCTTCCTACGGGATTCGGCAAAAGTTTGATTTATCAGCTGGCCCCGATGGTCGCTAAGAAGAGTTCTGTTGACAACTATGCGTCGCTCAACATACGTCACTTACTCTGTAGCTCTGATTGGTTGTAGGTCTATCCATTTGAGGTCTTTCCTGGATCGGTTGAAATACGCCCCCATAATCAAAGCCCAATGGAGCAGTATCAGACTCATATTCTGACTAGAATTGAGTATGACCACGTCAGGCTAGGTTAATATGTGAAACTAAGGAAATGTGGCTTTGCTAATGGGCTTTTCTTTTTCTTCTGTACCTCAGCCACTGCCGTATTCCAGTCTGTATTAGTATTAACGTTTACGTTTCCCCCCCAAGTAATTCGGTTATTTCCGGTGGATTCCCGTGCGTTTTTTTTTTTTTCTTTTTTTTTGTTAGTCTATTACCTTGCATTTTACTGTACTTCAGGGGTTGCATGTTCTCTTCTGAATTACATCTAGTCGATTGGAAGTGACACTAATTATTGTCTTAACTTATTTTTGCAACAATTGATTGTCATTTCTCAGATTTAGATTGCTTAAACTGATGAGTATTTTTTTATTTATTTATTTATTTATTTTTTTGTATGGTGTAATTAGTTAAGTCTTCAACTATCCAAAATCTACTTCTGTAAGCTTGCTTATTCAAGTTTTGCTCCCATCGACCGCTGTCATTTTTTGAACAGCAGTCAGATTAAACAAACCCCGATTTTGAAAAGCATCATTTTGCTTCCAATGTGTGTCTTTTCTTCCACCCGGTTACACAAACAAATAGGGCTGGGCAACAAATTTAAGCTCCTCTTCTCCTATATCGAAATCCTCCAAAACGTATCTTTAAAAATTTATCGTTTTAGACTTATAATCCATGACCGGAAATTTGTTTTGCTTCTACACCTCTGTATTCGCCATTACGTTGTGCGTCAGGTCAAAGGATACATTTCTGCCGCAAATCGACTTCTGCATTCTGCGTACGGTCGTCCACCGGAAGCTAGTTATTTGAATTTATAAAGTTTTAAATTTTGATATTTTTCTCTGAACAACGCACGGCGTTGCCTATATTAATCCACTGGAGTTGGTTGTTTGGATTACTTTTTTTTTTTTATGGATGGATGCATTTTTACTTTAAAACACGGCCCCCCATTCACAACCATTATAAACCTCAGAGGACTAAGTATATTTTTAAATATATCACTGACTGTGTTCGTCTGAAAGAAGATGGTCATATACACATAGGATGGCTTGAGGGTGAGTACATTTTTGGGTGAACTATCCCTCTAAATCCAGTATTTCAAGGTGAACTTGAAGTGTAAACAATAAAATACATATTTTTACAATATTTAGATACTGAAAATTTGGACAATGTTTAATTTACATACATTCATGACTGCATAATAAACATATACTGCTGATGTAATGTAAATAATTATTTATTCAATGCATCAGTTATGAATTACCTTACATTTGATCAGTATGATTTTATAACATTGGGTTCTTGCTTCACTTCCTAAACTATATAACTATATATATATATAAAATCATTACACTGCACTACTCATATCATTAGTGGATTGATAATTGATTAACCGGTCTTTGTGAGTTTTCCAGAGAGCAAATTTCAGCTTTGAAGAGCTCAGAAAATGACTTGCAAAGACTTGACTTTTCATTTCGACTCCTCACATAACTCCGCCAGCCAGGCAATCAGAAAACCACATCTGCCCAAATCATGTTGTGAAAGACAAATTTCTTTTAGTATAACATCATGTTTTTAGATTACCTCTGATGGCTGGTATATTATGCAGTAACTTTAGCTTTCCCCATTTCAGACAACGGAGTTTTTTGAAATCTCTCTCTGGGAACTCTGTTAGGATGCATGAGTAGTTTGATGGGAGAACAGTATGTGCATAAACACTCAGAAGGAGCAGAAGATAAAACAGCCCAATGATAACAGTGAGGCACAAATCGGAGGAAGTTCAGCCACCCTGTCTCTCTCACTCGCTGTCATTATTGCTATAAGTAATGGAGACAGGCGGATAAGCTTGCACTGATGGATTCCAAATTAGATGGAGAAAGATTTTTTTTTTTTAAATGGACGTTAACAGCATATTGGTGACATTAACAGGCCCATCTCCTTCAATGAAGCTTCGATTGCACTTTGACTAATGTGTTTCATTTTGAAAGTTTAACAAAACAATTGGGAGGACACTCTTTGGATTCATTTCATCAATCTAGTGAAATATTTATACAGCAGATGCATTTCTCAGAGAAATAAATTCAGGTTACAGGATATCTTATATATTTTGCCAACAGCTACGAATGTGCAACCTTGAAAAGTTACAGTGAAGAATAAGATATTTTAAATATATCTAAAATACAACAACTTCTCGAAAGCGGAAAGTCCTTATTTCACCCAAAATTGAAAATTCTGTCATCACATGTCGATCAAAACTTTTTTTTCTTCTGCAGAACACAAACAATGAAAGTCAAAATTGCCCAAAAAGGGCATGAAGGCAGCATTAAAATAATCTATAATGAATACAAAAAAACTAAAACAAAAAAACATCTATAATCAATACAAAATGAATAAATGACATTTTTTAGTGATTCAGCTCTTTTTAGCACTAGAAATTGCTCTTTGGGAAATCCTTTTTGGGAAAATCCTTCTTTAGATCACAATTGATTGAAAAGTCATGGAAATTCATTGGTGAAATGGAGTATGAGCTAAAAATCAGCACCTTGGATATATTATTCTTAAAGACTGTTGAAGAAAACGTGTTGCCTATTTTAAACATTCATTTCATTCAAACGTAGAAGTGGTGGCAAATTAAAGGCAGCTATGTGGTGTTTTGTCTGTGCCAAGTGCTATTGTCTCATTTCCTGTCAGGCTGCTGAATGATTGGATGATTGATTTTTCATCTCAGTGATTTTCTAGCGTGATGTGGCATGCAGACACGTGGCTGATTAGAAACCAGAGGGATCGAGCAACACGGCAGCAGGGGCCATTCTTTAAAGAACGCAGCACCTGAAGATTGTAATCAGACACGACAGCTCTCACACAGTGGCCTGCGTGTTGCCTCCACCAATCAGATACTTGTCAGGGCAGATTTATTAAATCAGAATGTCCTTAACTACTTTTGATTGAAAATGAAGGGAAAGAAAATAAATCCTGATCATCAGCGATATTTTAAGGTTATTTTTACACTGATCATCATATCATCAGCAGCCCTTCATGATTTTCTCTATATCAGCTCCATTGAACAACAAAAATGTATTTTTTTTCAATAATTCACACTAAAAGTATATCGTCGCTGCCCGATGAAACTCACGTATGTCCAAAACGGTTACTTTTCAGGAAGTGAAAAAAACACCGTATTTCAAAAGCAGTTGAATGTAGCGTTGTCATACTTGGTACGGCATCTTTACATGTAACCATATTCTTGCCAGTGTAATGATATAATCCACATTTGACCAAAATTGAGTTTAAATGGACATACGTGCATATTTTACAGTAACGGTGGTCGATACGCTTTCTTCCGAACATTAATTAGAATGGCCAAGTCGCGTTTCATATTGACAGATGAATACGCTCAGTTTATTAAATAGCCTACGTCTTAGTTTATTAAATACGCTTAGTTTATTTAATATTAATTATAAATTTATTAAATGTCTCTTGCAAACTATGAAGGGACAATGAATCAATACACTGACATGGTAATGCTAGACAGATACTTTGTTTGCACAGTCCTACCGTAATTTTGTCACTCCTAGACGTACGTCTGGCGTCAGGGGGGAAACATTTACCTCGATAAAGGAAAGTCATTGTCTCACCAGGCTATGTTTATTTGGCAGTGTAACCTCACAGTGTTTTTCGGCTATCCAGTGCTGAGCCTCGATGAAACTTCACGAGACCAGCGAGATGCTTCCACAGGGCGGGAGATACACGGCGTGATTGACAGCTTTGACACCAAATGGATATACGTGAAAATCAGATGACATGATTTCACAACTTTTCATTGGCCATTTAGATATGTGAAGCATACTGTATACGGAAATGAACCTGGACATTCAATCCGTCGAAAAATCTCAAAATCGTCAAAATGGACATACGTGTTTTTCATCGGACAGCGACGATATAGTGAGAACTGTGCCCTAAACTAAAGTGTTACCATATATTGCAATTAATATGCATATTTATATTAATATAAAGCAGGGGAAATAATTATAATAAATTGACATGAAATATCCATATGCATAAGTATCACCACTGACAGTAATGGAAATTACAAGGGAAAGTGTGGCAAGCAGGGTGGGGCCGAGAGCCATGAGAACCGATTGAGGCTGTTGGCGTGATTGCTAATGAGTGTCACCTGCGCGACACACCGGCCTCGAATCTCACAGAGGAGCTCCGGGAGGATAAAATGAGAAGTGACGGCAGTGAAGAATGAGAGAGGACCAGGCCTGGACTATTTTTTTTTTTTGTGTGTGTGTGTGTGTGTGTGTGTGTGTGTGTGTGTGTGTGTGTGTGTGTGTGTGTGTGTGTGTGTGTGTGTGTGTGTGTGTGTGTGTGTGTGTGTGTGTGTGTGTGTTTTTATGTGGCAGTTGTCCGTGAGGGGCTGATGCTTTACTTTCATTTTGTTGTTTATTTTGTCATTAAAGTTATGTTGAACGTTCGCCAGTTCCTGCGTCCTTCTTCCCTTATCAACAAACATTGTTACACTAGTGCCAAAACCAGGGAGGAAGAAGGAGCGCTCTGTCAAAGAGCCCTCATCACTGTGGGAAATCTGTGGTGCCATCCAACTGAGCGTAGTTAACCGCTATGGACCCTTGAGGCGGTGGGCTGGAGTGATTTGCTGGGGGGACTGACTAACTTGCTGCCAGCTGCTTGGGTTGTGAAGGGGCGGCTGCCATCCGAGAGGGAATGGAGGAGTCGACACTGTTTGGTGGGGGAGGAGCAGGGAATGGGGGATTTGCTGCCGGCTGCCCGAACACGGAGGAGCCATCGTCGTCCACCTAGGGATGTCCAGTGCCACCACCAGGCATCGCGGAGTTCACCCAGTTTGTGGAGAACCAGATGGCGGTGCGTTTTGGGAACCGGACCAAGATTTTTTTTTTCTTTTCCTCTCTCCCCACTCTCGTCTGTGTCTCTCCTCATCTTTCTGTGTCCTTTTCTCTTGGCTCGTCTGTCCTTACCCCCAGGTGCTGCAGCTGCTGTGACGGGACCCCCCAGAGGGCAGAAAAGGGGAGTAGAGCGCAGTCTCAAGGGTACCCCTGGCCTGCGAGAGGTGATGGAGGTATATGACAAGCAGTGTGGGGGCCAAGAGCCATGGGAACGGTGCAAGGCTGGTGGTGCAATTGCTAATGTGCGTCACCTGTGTGCCACACAAGCCTCGAGTCATATGGAGGAGCTCCAGGAGGATAAAAGGAGGAGTGATGACAGTGAAGAACAAGAGAGGAGGTTTGAACTATTTATGTTGTTGTTTTGTGTTTTTATGCAGCAGTTGCCCAGGAGGGGCTGCCACTTTACTTTCATTTTGTTGTTTTTTTTATTTTGTAATTACAGTTACATTTTAACATTTGCTGGTTCAAGCCTCCCTCTTCCCTAATCAATGATCATTGTTACAGGAAGAAAATGGAAATGAAAATTGGGGGGTGTAAATAAATTAAAAAGAAAAAAAAGTGACCTAAACATGTTTTAATCAGTTTCACTCTCAGACTTATTTTGTCACTTTTCTAGTGCCATGCACACTGTCCTTTACAGCAGTCTGGCAGGCAGCCGTCATAACTGGATTGTCACAGTATTGTCACAGAGGATGAAGAGGGTTGAAATAACACAAACAAACAAACCAACTGACGCACCAGCAAAATGTACAATGAGCAATCAATGGCTTGAGAATGAGCATGTAATATGAATTAAAACCTCTCTGCCTGGATTAATCCACCATACTGCATAGGAGAACAAGGGAAACATAGTATAGTCCCTACTGGAAAAGCCGATTAAAGAGAGTTTAAACAGAAACTGAAGTGGTTTGCAAAAAAACAGCAAAAAGATTGTGCGTGAGAGAGGGAGAGAGAGAGACAGAGAGTGAAAACATAAAAGTGTAGGAAGAATTATCCACAAGCAGAAACCTATAAAATGCATGATGTATAAAGTGAGAAATAGTGGTCCGTTGCGAGTTCTGACTCATACAGGTCCTGACGGCATGAGGAGTCCGTTGAGTTAATTGAGCGAGGCCTTCAATAATTCCCAACACTCCACACATTACACACACACACACACACACACACACATTTTAAACCCGCCAGACTGAGTTTGACTTTGAAAGTATATGTCAAAGTCATGCAAAGCATGACTGACACTAGGAAAAAGACACACTTCATGAAAAAGACACACTTCATGTCTCCACATCTCATTAAGCATTATTAATGTGAAGCCATATATTCAGTCAAATAAATGAATGGACGACTAAAAACAGCTAACAAAAACAATGGTTACATCACAAGGAAATAAATTAGGACATAAGAAGCCCATGGAAGAGATTTAATGAAGATGTGAGCTTTGTCCTCTTCCAGATCTATTGAGCATCAAATGTTCCTGGCACATTCCATTTAACATTATTTCAAGTAATAGAGGCACACTTATTATTATTATTATTATTATTATTATTATTATTTTGTTATGGGAACTATTAAAAATGTTTGAAAAATAATGATTTTGGCCTGCACACCTCAGAGGTCCTGACCTCTAATTACACAACAATGTCATAATTTTGACATACTCTGTTAAATTGATATTCAATTAATTTATAATAAAAATATTTGTAATTATAACCTTATTTAAATGTTTTTAGACAATTCAATTATTTATATGATACATTTTTTGTGAGCCTAAGTGTGAATGTGATGAAAAAAATGTCCAAACCAAGCCCAAGGACCTGGGTTTTCATAACCACCCTCTCCCTTCTAAATCCACTTTTTGACTTTTAATGATTTTAATGTATTAACATTATATCACTTGATGGAATTTAGGGATACAAGTTAAATAAAATAAGTAAAATAAACAAGCATCAATACAGTATGCCATCCTGTAAGACTTGAAAGACTGCCACCAATTTGTTTCACAATTAATTTCTAGGAACCACAGCTGCAATTTTTTTTAAATATAAATTCATTTTTACAGTGAAAAATACTAGTAATAATATCAGATAAGGATAGATTTGAAAAAGAAGTATCCACTGGGATATGTGGGTATGTTCTGCAGAAAAAACTTGACATTCAGCCTCCACGTTCCAGTCAAAAAGCCTTCTGAAACATGTATACTGGTGGTATTTGAGGTTCCCCCAGGCCACTGCAAACTTACAATCCTGAAATCTCAAAAGGCTGCAACTGAAGACAACACATGCCAATAGAAAAAAACACCAGCAAATTAAAAAAAACATCTTCATCAGTTTGGCAACACGTGCTGCAAATACTCTCAATGCAACCGAATAAAGAAACATGCTGTAAATACTCACAATACACAAACGATCAGTATGTTAAAATAAACAAAAAACATACTTTTCAAGGTCATCGACAACACCACTGATGAGTAGACATTAAACAATAAGTGGTCCTAGCCAGGTTCATCACTTGTTGGGGGCCCCTTGAAACATTTCTGTGCTATTTGCAAGCACTTATCTGTATTTGCATTTGCAGCACTTGTGTTGTCAAACTGATGAAGATGTCTTCATAATTTGTTGGTGTTTTTTTTTTTCTTTTCAGTTTGCATTTGTTTCCTTCAGCTGCAACTCGTTGAGCAAGCTTTGTGTTATTAGTGTTTCTGTATTTGGTTGTGTTTTATTTGCAGCACACGTCTTGTCAAACTGATGAAGATGTTTTCTTAATTTGCTGGTGTTTTTTCTATTTGCTTGCGTTTTCTTCAGTTGCAGCACATTTAGCTCTCTCGACCACCGTACCATTCTTACTTTTCACAATCTTTTTTTTTTTTTTTTTTTGACATGGAAAATATGTCACATTACTAAAGTGATAATGGATAGTGATTGCATTTCATGTTGACTTTAACATCAGGATAGTTTAAAGTACACATTTTAAGGCACATTGCTTCTCTTGATGGGTGATAAAAGAGCTGCAGTAAAAATCATGAAGTCGTAGTCCCGTGAAATCATAAGTCTGTTAATGGGATTTCACTTACACACATAGACAGATACAGTGTTTTACAGCCAGAGAGCACTGAAATGTGCTCTGGTGGTCTTCATCTCTTGTTAAAGTCAGGGAGATGTCTTACTCTTCTTACTCTCTGACCACCAGCCACCACAGCCATATAAACTGATAACCCTCATAAACACAACACTAAGTTACAATGATGGGACATGTTGCCTCATATGACCCTGCAAAACTTAACCCTTACGGTTATCTTACATTCAAAATGTATTGAATCTAGCATATATATATATATATATATATATATATATATATATATACACACACACACAGTATATATCAGTAGCGTCCAGTTTATTTATTAAAACCAAGTATAAATCTCATCAAGTTTACATTTATTCCAAAATAATAACTAAAGGCAGTAACAATTTAAACAATATATTTTATTTTATAAAATGGATAGTTTGGGCCCATCATTCTGATGTATGTTCATGCTGTATTTGAAGCCGTTGTAAAATACCCGAAAACATACAGCTTATACGCATTTCATGAATATTGCTGCACCACTGATTGTGTACGTTGCTGTCTTAGCAACGTAAACATATGTTTGTTCTCTATTGATTTTGTTCATTGAAAAAGCTTACTGCATTATGTAGAAGAGTTTTGTGAGAGAGATATCGAGTGACCAAGTGTATTACCTGCATTCAGATTTAGCATTTTCCTTCAGGTCAGTCTTATGTTCATAATAAAAAATCAGTTTGAATGTCCACTGCAGTCTTGTCCTTTTAACATCTAATGGGTTTTCCCATGCCTTGCTGACACTGACAGCGCTAGTCAAAGCATTTGTCATTTGCGTCTTGTTCTGAGTTCACAAGTTTCAATATAAAAGTCTTTGCGACTGAGTGACTCGCTCATAAAGGCAATATTTGCCTCCATCTAATGGCATAATAAATGTAACTTCTGTTGCTGTTCACAGTCAGGGACTATTTTTTCCAGTGGAGGGAAGACTTTTAATGATTTTACTTCATGAAAGTTACATATTTTTTGGCTTTAATATTTGTATTGTGTGGTAACCGTTTTATAAAAGCAATAAGCCCCAAGCAGCCATTGACTGCTCTGCGTCATGCCTAACAACGCCCCTTAGCTGTTATAAATTCACTGTAAACCACGGCTTCTTGGGGCTTATTGCTTTATTTTTATTATGTTCATATATGTGTCACAGACACGCCAGGCTCCACCATGACCCAATCACAGTGCACTCCTTTACCCGAATACTGATCACGCACACCTGCACCCCATCAGCACAGCAATCACCAGCAGCATAAAAGACACACTCACTCACACAGTCATCGTCCGGTCTCGTTAGCATCTAGACTTACCTTCATGCTCACCTCAAGGACTCCTTTAAGCTGCTTACCCCTCTCCAGTGTGTTCCCAAGTCTCCTTTGTTGTTCCTCGTCTCGTGTGAGATCTCCTGTGTCTTCTCTACTCCAGTCAGTCTCCAGCCCGCTACATCTGCAAAGGAAAAGGACAGTATCACTCAGTTATCCTTATCAGTTACCTGCAAATTCCATGTTCACTCACCTGCACTGCTGTTCACTCCTCTGGTTGTTCAATAAACATCCATTACCAGCATTCTTGTGTCTCTGACCCTTCTGTATTGTAACAGTATGTTCATGTATTTTATTATGTTGGGTTTTTTTTAGTGGTTATATTTAAGTGGCTGAGCTGTGTAATTACTTTTTAATTAGTCTTCTCATTAACAGCCTCATTTTGTTCATTCAGACTGATTCACGAATGCTGAACATGCACAAAACAAGAGGCGGGATTTATTGCATAGCCAATCACATCCAAGCATAGCACAATGGAGGCATTGCCTCCTTTCACGTAGCTTTCCCTCATTCATTCCCAATTACCCAATTAATCAATGAATAAATAATCAATTATTGATTTTTTTTTTTTTTTAAACTATACTGTCTAGGTACTGTCTCCCTTGCCTCCTTGGTGTGTGTGTGTGTGTGTGTATTGTCATATATATATCAATATATATTGGGTGGTCTAATTCAGTGGTGATTTCAGGCAGAAGTTAGCAAGATGGCTAACATCACATGGCAGCTGGAAAGATTGGCTTATATCATTAGCTATATGAGAATTTTTCAAATTCTGGAAAGCATCTTCATGTTTTTGCTCTTTTGAGCCTGACTGCTCTGGCACTAAAGTTGGGGGCAAGACTCCATCACTAGCCTGCCAAGACATGAACAAACCAGCTGTTAGGGACAAAAGAGCTCACTAATTGTCTTTTTTTTTTTTGCACTCAGTCATGACCTAATGACGCTTCCATCTTGGATACAAATGAAAACTCAGTGTCAGTGAGTTACTGGAACTGACAGTCACTCACCTTAGGGAGATGCTGCCGATGCTATAACTGCTAGAAATGACGGTCCCATTGAAGTATTGTGCTGTGTAAGCCAGTTACTGCCACGACCCTGACCACCACTCACTGAAAGCTTGCCGATTCATAAGAGCCAAATTCCCTTAGAGGATCAGAGGGCAAATGAAAGAGGTGAATGGCACATTAAACTGTCGGCTCTAATAAAAAAGCTGAGGGAGCAATAGAACATCTCAACTTTATTTGCCCCTCTGTCCAACCCTCTCACACAACTTAAAGTCCTCATATAATAGACAGTTATATCTATATTTATATCTATCTATCTATCTATCTATCTATCTAGATAGATAGATAGATAGATAGATATTAGTACTGTGTAGACATGTTAGTATTTTATTGTTTTAAGCCAGTTATTTATATATTTTGCTGTAGTGTGTCAGTAGGAAATGTCAGTTTACATTTCCAAACATTCCTTTTGCCATTAATTGTATTACTCCAGTGAGATTTTTGAAAATAATGTTCCTAAGACTTTTTCATATATATATATATATATATATATATAGAGAGAGAGAGAGAGAGAGAGAGAGAGATCGGAAAATGTGAATCAAGCGGTGTAGTCCACATTTTCTGAAGAGACTCTATCGCTTTTTATGCAATTAAATGAACTTTAAGTCTTTCATCCATGAAGGAGGGTTCCTTTGTCTAGTGGTTCTTGTGACCGTATTGTCAGCAATCACATGCTCAGAGGATGGATGGGAGTCTCTCTGTGCCTCATCTGACTTTTCCACAGCAACAAAGTTTGGAATTGCTGAAAGGCATGATGCATTCCAGTTTCTACCATCCTCCAGGAGGTATAAGTATTTGGTCCCTTCTTTTCCATCACTTCTGTGGTTTGGTGTCTTTGCTCACCTTTCTTGATCATCCAGGTTTTTTTACTCTCACTTTATCGCCTGGTTGGAAGTTAGTCTGCAAAGCACTCGTATGCTTATCCGTATACTCCTTCACCTTGGTTTGTTTCATTTTCACTTTTATTATGTGTAGCTTTTTTCTCTTTTTTTCCCAAGAAGTAGTTTATATGTAGGAATTCCAGTGATGACATGTGGAGTGGACCTGTAATCTGCGAGGAACTGAAGAGTGAAGGGCTTCAATGGCTGTCCCTGAAGCATAGCTGTTTGTAAGCAATGTTTCAACACTCTGTTGAATATTTCCACTTCACCATTAGAGCGAGGATAGTACACAGAGGACTTGATGTGTCATATTCCCTTTTTCTGTAGGAACTTTGAGAACTCATGTGAAACAAACTGGCTCCCATTGTCTGACACAAGTTCACATGGGTTTCCTTCTCCACTGAAGAGGAACAGCGGTGAGTGAAGCAGTATGAGTAACTGTGGTCTTATCATGTTGTCTGCAGATGCTACCTGTAGGTCCATTCATCATCCTTTTCCTCATCGCCTGTGGAACTATCAGGTGGTGAGTACCTCTAACAACAAAGTCATTGAGATTCTGGTTACCTGACTTCCATGATGACCATTGTGGCTGCAGTTGGGTACGAAGGTTTGTGAGCACTGGGCAGAATCGGCATGCGGCTTTGAAATCATCCTTTGAAACTGTACTGAGGTCAGTCAGTATTGCTGCTAGAGGTCTGCTACCCGACCAAAGCCTGACGGGTCCCGAAGAACTTGTAGGTTTCAGGGCAGGTTTGGGTTAAGGTTTCATGAATAGCTTTGGGTTCGGGTCAGGTTTGAGTCTGTAACTAAGAAAAACTATATAGGCTAGGTTATATAAGGTTTGTGTGCCGTCTTCTGTGTTAGCAAATTTATAATTTATATATTAGCTTAGTTTTAGCATGTGCTTCCGCTCTCGCATGGTCTTTCGGTCACAACACAGTAGACAGCGTTCGAACCTTTAGCTATGAGTGCGATGAGGCAAACAATTAATGAGGTAAAAAAATATTGCAATGTTATATAATGCAGGGAAAGCTGAGCAACAAATTCTACCGAATAACCCGTGAGCCAGGGGATAGCACAAAATTATACACAAGCCTCTAAAATTACTATGCAATAATGTGTGTGAAGTGAACGACTGTAAACTGAGCACAGCCGCAAATCAAATAGCCACGCTGCCGTCTCTGTCTCAGAAATCAGAGCTTTATTAAGAGTACTGTCAACTAAAATACTACATGATTTGATATGTATATTTAATATTATGTTGGTTGAGATTGTTATTGTTATTGTTATTGTTATGACCATGGACGGTGCACGTGTGCATATCGAACGCGTCTTTCTGCGCTCATGGGCAAAGGAGTTTCTTTGAAAGGCTTGCACGCGAGACTGAGCGGAATGCGGGAAATGAAGTTTACCAGGGCCCTAAATTGTAATGGACTGGAGCTCACGGTTCACATCGAGAGAAATGGGAATGAGGGGGCACTGCGATGTGAAAGGGCACTTTCACTTTCGCGATCAAAGTGCATGCCACTGATAAGCTTTGTAAATGCAGTATTACAGTATACACATACCAATTAAACACGCAGGTCTCCTCTCGTGCGTCCTCCCCACTGTGTCGCCGGTCGAGGCAATAACTTTAGTTTCGCTTTTTACAATGCTATTAACTTTCTAGATGTAATTACCAAAATCAAAACAGTCCATAAACTACAAATCCTCACGAAAACTTCAGTCAATCCAGCTCGCGCGTCAACCTGAGAGATCAGCCTCTTTAAAAATTGTTAAATTTCTCGGTTTCTATATGGACGATTTGGCTTGATTGACAAACGCTAACGTTCGGCCACGACCTGTCCTAAAACGGTAGCACGCTGTGATCGATATGCTTGGAGATCGCGTGTTTCTCCGTTTGAGAGCGCATTTCCTGTTCACATCTGCGACAAAACAGTTATTTACGAACAAAAGCTCACAGAAACATGAAAATGGTCTCATTTGAAAGAAAATATCCTAAGCTAAAAGACGATATATTGTGACTGATTGAAGCAGCCCTTATCAAAAGTGCGGGGGTCCATTTCTGTCTTTTCAAAACTGCGGGGGTCCTGACTCCCCTGTCCCCTGTGCCAACAGCGCGCCTGGGTTCGGGTCAGGTCAAGTCAAATGATCTCGGTATGGGCCGGGTTCGGGCCTCAGTTTATAGCCCGTGCAAACCTCTAATTGCGGCCACAAACTCCACCGTACTGTTACTGTTCTCACCTGCATCAGAGAGCGGTAGTCTTGAGATACAATCAGCAACCTGGTTCAGAGTTCCTTTTCTGTACTGAGCATCATAATTAAATTCAAACAAATGGCCAGACCATCTCACTACCAGGAGGCCAACTCTGTTATTACCTTTTGTCGTCTGGAGTTTTGTGAGAGCTTGATGGTCTGTTCGGAGTACAAACTTTCTTCCCCACAGCTAGGTTCTCCACTTCTCTGCAGCCCAGATGGAGGCTAAGGACTCCTTTCCTACAATAGAGTATTTCTTCGTAGCTTTTGACAGGCTTTGTGAAGTGAATGCAACAGTCTGTTCAAGCCATAGTGTAAGGCATCTGTAGAAAAAATAATCTGCAGTCTGAGGTCAAACAGAGCTAACTGTTTACAATCATGTGCTTCACTTTATCAAAACTGACTTGAGCAGTGGTGGGCCATGAGAATGCATTGTCTTTGCGCAAAAGTGCTCGGAGTGGCTCAACTACTGACGCATAGTTTGGCACAAATTTACTGTACCATGCAGTGAGGCCTAGGAAAGAACGCACACTGGGTGCATCATTTGGTGTTGGCGCCTTCAGAATCGCTGTGATGTGAGTATCTTCAGGGAGAACACCTTCTGGGGATAGCGTGTACCCTAAAAACTGCAGTTTCGTCTGCTGAAGACAACATTTCTCTGCATTCAGTTTCAGTCCAGAGTTTCAGTATTTTCTGCAAGACAGCTTTCAGATTTTCATCATGCTCATGTTGTGTGGAGCCAAAAATGATGACATCATCAAGGTAGCACTGTACACCTATTAAGCCTTGTAGGATAGTGCACATCATTTTCTGGAAAGCTGCTGGTGGCGAACTAAGGCCATATGGTACCCTTTGGTATCTGTACAGCCCATTGTGTGTTACAAAAGCAGTCAGATCTCAACTATCTGTGTGAGGTTCAAATTGATGATATGCATGTTTCAAATCTAAGGTGGAGAACATCACTGCACCTCTCAGTTCAGATAGAATATCTTCAATCAGTGGAAGTGGGTAACTGTCTACCACTACTGCCTGGTTAGGCTCCAACAGGTCTACACACATACTTGTACCTCCTGTTTTCTTTTGGGCAACTGCAACCCATTCAGAGGAGTATTATATTCAGTAATCGTCTGAGTTTTTGTTGGACTGGTCTTACCTCTGGCCGGGTCTTCACCATATGGATGAAGCTTTTCACACAACCGAAATCAATAAAGGGTTCAACGGCTGCCTCCACAGCAGACTAGATCATCACACAAGTAGGCTGATTTCCTGGCAAGCGTTGACCACCAGATATCTCCAGATTCAGTGTTGTCACTAGGTCCATTCCTAGAATGGGCATTCCTGTTTCAACAATGTACATCTCTGATGAAGCAGTTACACTCTGATAAGAAACATCCACCTTCAGACATCCAATGACTGGCAGTTGTTCTTTTGAATTTTTACTAGCTGCAATCTGGGTTTGGTGAGAGAGCATTTGAAGAACTTTGTCTTGTAAACACATTCAGGAAGGATGGATACTGCTGAGCCTGTGTCAATAAGTAGGTCAAGAACACAGTTATTTCAACAGCTTTGCCTGTTTTGCTGAATTATGTTGCACACTAAGCACAGTTACTTCTGGCTCAGCAAGTTCGTTAAATGTCTTTTCTTTGGATTTGCATACTTTTAGCAAAATGGCCAGTTTTTGCACAGGATTTACATTTAGCATTTTTGGCAGGACAAAATGCATTATTTGCCATGTGACTGGCAGAGCCAAAATGATAGCAGTAAGTAGGGGTTGATGAAACTTATTCGTTGCTCTGCTTTTTTTTTTTTTTTTTTTTGAGTAGTTTTGAATTGTACTGCACTCACGGCTTTGGATTCTCCTTCCAACATCGCCTTTGCCTCAACGCTGGCAGTTTCAATTTTCCTGGCAATGTCCAGGGCACATGTTGAGCTCATTGTCTGAACCGTACCTTTCTGCTACCACATTAATCTTGGGTTGGAAGAAAGTTGTCAATGCAGTCACAGTCCCGCTGTATTCATCGTGTTCGAGTGGCAGTGAATTGTATAGGCGTTGTCCTTCTGTGCCTAAGCAGTGGATTAGCAACACTCTTTTCCGCTCATTTGGAAACTTGTCACCACCAATAGCCAGCAAATAATTGTCAGATTGCTGCTTCCAAGCACTAAAAGTCAGCTTTGGCTCGCCCAGGTATTCCAGGGACGGTTATGGCAGATGTAGTGGAAGAAGAGCCATCCTTGTTTGTTGTATTGGTTGTGCAAGTCAATGAAGAGACATTTTGTAAGTACATGTCAGTAACTCGTACAGCGTGCTCCCTTTTACCCGCCCACTGGTACCATTTCTTAAAGGGTTAGTGCAATAAACAGAACATAAAACCTCTTTCTGAGCTTTTCATAGCAGTATCAAGTGGTCCGAAAGAGGAGCAACGTTTTTGTCATTTTTAACTTTCTGAAGGTGTAATTTGGCTTGATGTATATTTTCCTGCCTACTGTAGAAACAGCTTTTTTCTTGTGCATTTCTTTGGATTTACAGAACATCGGACGACTCTTTTGGGAGTATTTGACAGAAACTTACTGTATGCCTAGTTTTACATCAAATCATAAGGCTGCAAGTTGAACCAAAAAATCTGGATGTTTTGTGCCATGTGCATCTGTGTAGTACTAGTTGAAATTAGCAATATTAGCAAGAAGACTGTGATTATTTGGGTTACATCTCAAACATGTTTTGCTTTTCATAAAGACACACCAGAGTCTACATTCAGTGAAAGATGTAGTTTTATCTGCTTGCCTTTCTAAGATATAGGTTTATGTTAGTGTGCATAAAGAATATTATCCATGCTTGTTTTAGAGTCATGCATTTTCTTTCTCCTTTTCATCTTACCTTTTCATCCTACACCATCATCATTTGCCATATATGTGTTCAGGAACAGAGAGACTCATTACAGTGTTCCTTTCTTCTTCTGAGTTTGGTTTTGTTGCTCATTGTGTGCTGACAGTCATCTCCTGCCTCACACGCTGCCTGCAAAACATCAGTAGAGTCCTTGTAAGACCTGGCAACCAATTTAGTTCCCTGTCACTCAAATATCATCAGGATACTTCAGTTTTGTATGCCTCTCATGTGTGAAAATATGACGTGTGATACGACAGCCACCTGCAGCTCTACTTTCCTGTCACTCTTTGATCACATTAATATTTCCTCCTCTTTCCCCATACTCTTTATGAATTTATCTTTCATAATCTTCCAGGCAACCTGTGCTGCAGCTAAAGCAACGGTAATTGGCACAAAATTTTACTTTTATGATTAATGAAGCTCCAACTATCTGTTTTGCCATCGTGTGAAACATTGTGCCATACTGTGCAGAGAAAATAAAAGACAGAAAAAGAGCGAGTACAGTACACAACAGTTAGGAAGCGGGAGATACAAGCATATGGAGAACAAAGAAAACTAGACTTAGAAAATGATGCTTCATGCTGTGGGTGATGTCCAAGACACTGCTACCCTGCTGGGGGGAAAAAAAAGAAAAGAAAAAAACACCTTAAAGGGATAGTTCACCCAAAAATGAAAAAAAAAATAATTTACTCGCGCTCATGTTGTTCCAAACCTGTATGAGTTTCTTTCTTCTGTTGAACATAAAAGAAGATATTTTAAAGAATGTCAGTAACTAGACAGTTGACAGCATCCATTTACTTCCAAAGTATTTTTTTCCTACTATGGAAGTCAATGGGTCCTATTAACTGTCTGGTTACCAACATTGTTCAAAATAACTTTTTTTAACTTTTGTGTGTGTGTGTGTGTGTGTGTGTGTGTGTGTGTGTGTGTGTGTGTGTGTGTGTGTGTCAACAGAAGAAACTCATAAGTTTGAAACAACTTGACAAAATGCTGACAAAATGTTTGAAAATTTTTGGGTGAACTATCCCTTTAAATTGCTTTGCTGGTCTTAGCAGGTTAAAGCTGGTCTAGCTGGTCTCCCAGTCTTACCTAGCTTGTCTCCCATCCTGTCAAGTGTTCAAAAACACGCTAAAACCAGCAAACAGATTCATCTAATCAACTTGACTAGTCTGGGGGACAAGGTCACCACCTTAGACTGGTTTATTTTTTTTTATTTTTTTTTTTTCCTCAGCATGGTATGTAGTTGCTAAGGCTTTCTAAATGAATGTTGAATGTTGCTATATGGTTGCTAGGCAGTTTCTAGACTGATTTTAATCTTCTATGTTGTTACTGTTAACATTAACTAAAACTAAAACTGTAAAAATCTTTTTTTAGTAATTGAAACAAAGCTAAAAAAAAATTAAATAGTATTTATATTTATTTTTTCAGCTAGTTGCTGATTGGCAACATTTCTAATATCTGTTTAAGCTGAAGTACTAAAATTACTAAAATAACTAAAACTGAAATAAAAAATAAAGCTATATAGAAACTAATAAAAAATGTACAAAGCGTATAGCAGTATAGACCTATAAAAAAGTACAGTAACATAATAAAAAAATAAAATTAAAAGGAAACCTCTTCAATGTTTATACCTGGTATTAAGATGCATTTTGGGCGATCAGATCTCAAGTGGACAACGCTAAATACAGGTCTAAAATGTTTTGAGCTTGTCCACTTTTGACCACTTCCAGAGGTAGTCAAAAATGCATTCAACTGGATTGTTTTCATAGTGTAAACATTCATTTGGTCAAATGTGTTTGAACAGCGACAAAAGACCACTTACTCTCTGCCTACTGACCTAATGCATAAACATTATTGGAAGCATGCTTGCCAGATGGAATTTAAACATGTTTGGAAATATGAGTTCATGGAAAGTCCTGAAAGAAACAACAGCAGGGAGCACTCATTAGTCTATAAGATGCAGAATATAAGTAAAAGTACAAAAATCAAAACAAGGAAAGTTGGAGAGGTGGAAATTAAAGGTTGTAGACAGGGAAGGATTCAGCTATATATGTAGTATCAGACTAGCTGAAATAAGACAAGGAAGATGAAGTTATATAAAAAAAAAATATTATACATAAAACAGCAATAGAGATGAAAGAAAACAACAGTAAGAAAAAGGAAGTCTGTTTTATGGTGGAATGAATATTATGGAGAAGAAATACAAGAAAGAAAAAGCATTTAGAAAAGTTAAATAATCTTATTCATATTCAGATCTTAGCAACTATATAAGAGGGCAAGCTATAGTGGGTTGGGACACCATAGATTTCAGATATTTGGAGCATGATTAGAAGGCTGGGAGGAATCCACAAGAACTTTAACATGCCAGTTTTAAAGAATGGAGATTAAAATAAAAGAGAGAGAAGGCAGAGATGCTGGCCAACATATTTGCCAAAGCAAATAGTAGTAGTAATCTGACTGTAGAGGCTGATAAATGCAGAGAGAGAGAGAGTAAGGAAATAATACCCAGATACTCTTAAGAAGTGTGAAACAAGTGGAAGCCTTCTAAATGTAGATTTTTTCTCTATATAAACTAAAAAGAGTAATTACTAAAGTAATAGAAACTTCTGGGGAGGATGAGATTTGTTGAAACTTAAAGATACTGCTAAATGTTGATCAAAAATGTCTTGTCACAAACCTGCTTTGAACAGTCAGAGTCATAGGCTATATAGAAAAATAAGTAGGCCTATATTTGCAGCATTGTTGTTTTTTGCAGTGTTTTAGTGAAAGTAAGCTATCCATTTTGCTGCTCACCTTGTTTATGCTGTTAAAATAACCACATCATACAGTATGCAGTTTTTATGATGCGTGTCCACTGGCGTGAAGCAGAGCGAGCATTTTCAGTTCATTCTTATGAAAGTTAAGCTTCACGTTCGCGTTTGATCGTTAAGCTCAACTTCCATTGGAATGAATTAAAAGAGCTAGCTCTGTTCCACACCAGTGGACACAAGCTGTGAAGCCTCGGTTATACTCCAGTTTGGATGCGTACATGGACAGCTGTGGAAAGCACGGATGCGGACTAATTGTGTTTATACACACCCTCCAATGACGATTTTTACGTCACACGGACCCTAGCGGACCCACGCGGAAAGTATAACCAAGACTTTAATAACTTACATTTTTCTAGTTACTGGTCACATCTAAATTTTTCAGTTGGCCCAATTGAAATTGAATTGTAATTTATCAATTGTGGCAACAGTCTGTTAACATTGGCTCAATCATATATAATATGTTGAGCCAATGTTAACCCTCTGGAGTCTGAGGCTGATTTGGGGCCCTGGAGAAGTTTTGACATGCCCTGACATTTGTGCTTTTTTCAGTTGTTCATAAACATATTAATGGAAAAGGTGTAATTACACTGTATTCAGCATTAACTAGGCTACCATAATATGTGAGCAACATGTATGTACATGTTTGTATTTTTGAAGGAATAACGTTTATGTGTGGTTATTGAAAAAACAAAAAACAAAATAAATATACAAAATATATGTTCACGAGACTTCTGGGTATTGGAGGTTGTAGACTAGAATTTTTTGCTTCAAAATGATGTTACTAGTTCATATAAAAATATATATATTGATTTAAATTTTGTAAGACACTTTTTGTCAAGAAACACAGTATGCATAGAGGTGTGGATCTGCATGAATAATGCTGTGATTCACACCTGAGAAGACAAAGACCCGCATAATGAACTGCATAATGACCCGCATAATGAGCCCTTTCAGTCAGAAAGGCTAAGTGAAAAACCCCTCTGATAACAGGATCACCCGTGTATTAACATTAATATAATGTCCACTCTTGACAGAAAATATGATTTTTTGTGATCTCATGCATGCACGTATAATTGCACATCATGTGAAGAAAATTTTGTATAGGCCTATTATAGTTTAAATTACAGTACCAATCAAAAGATTGAACGCATTAATATTATAATGTTTTTAAAAGAATTCTCATGCTTATCATGCTGTATATCAAAAATACAGAAAAAAACAGCAATACTGTGAAATATTATTACAATTTAAAATAATGGTTTTATATTTTAATATACTTTAAAATATAATGTATTTCTGTGATGCAAAGCGTCTGAACATTCATGTTACCTCTATGGCATTTCATATAGGCTTTTAGCTTAAAAGCATGCACATTTAGGGAAATATTGATGGATTCTCATATGTTTATGTCAATTTTCTATACAGAGGAGTAATATTTATTCAATATTTATTGTCATCACTATGAGCGATGGATACTGTGTTTTCAATTCATACTTGCAGCCGGAGGGCGCTCTGTGCATATTTAGTCCACAAATGTCTCGTTATGAAGAACAGGCATACCATGTGACATTCCAGGAACTAACAGAGGCTTCCAGAAATCGCTATTACCATGGCTATAACATGCAGATAGACACTTTTGAAGATAATAAATACACGACAATGCGACAATGTATACATGTATTACCTCAGAATATTCATCTGAACAGCACTCGCTCCATGGATGAATTAGTGAATAATGAGCTGACTCATGGACGTCTGTCTTGTCTCTCTTTTCATACAAATTACATAAACAGAGAATTTTTGTTTTCGATTTGATTGACATGATTTAAAACCTGACATTTCAACGTTAGACATATGTCTCATTTTTTGTGTCATTAGTATTCACTAAATTGCATTTCATTTTCTGAGCACTATCAGATTGGACTTCGTTCAGAGGGAGACGACAGATCATGCATCATGTTAGTTTTCTTTATTTTGCAAAAAGCACACCATTTTGTTTTTACTCTGAGTGTACACAAATAAAAGAAGACATTCTATAGTTTCAATTGATATAATACTTCTGTTTCTATGTCAAACAATGACAGAGTATTTTAAGTCTGTTTTGCTGCAATGTGAAAAAAAATCCTGCAAAACACGCCGGTGCATTTCCTGACTCCAGAGGGTTAAAGGGGGACTCAGTAGTATTTCAAATACACAGTTTGAAAATAAGAAAAAATGCAGAATGAGAAATGGGACACAATACAAAAAAGAGCTCAAAAGAATATCACTGGAATGAAGGTTTATGCCTGGGCAAAACGCTTTAGGACCTGTGTTTTTCTATTAGAAAAGCTTTGCAGCACTGGAGAGAGCTAAGTGGGAAGGCCTGAAAACAGACTCATGTGCTCATGTGAGTAACACTGGGTTTTGATGGACTGGAGCTGCTGTGCTGTTTGCGATGAACAACGAACAGTTTGTATTTACTCTTGTATACTGTATGTTAATTTTTTTGTCCTTCCTTGTCGTTCTTTCATCAACTGTGCTTTATTTTTGTGAAGCATTTTGTTGTGCGTCAGCTGTGATAAACAGACATCCACTCGCACTGCGTGTGTAACAGTGGCCAGATAGTGAAAGTTGTGCAGGTAAACCACTGCACACTGATGACCGCTAGTGAATGTGGTGTTTAGTGTCATTGATAGTGCACTCGCCTCGCATACCAGCAGCGATTGGGCCAGGGTGGTTAGGATTGGAGTGTGAGTTTTGGAGGCAGAGCAGTGAAGAGAGGGGTGGGTTTGTTTGGGTTGATTTCAAAGATCAACAATGTCCAACAGTGAAATTCTACTTACAGCACCTTTAACAGACTGTTGCCACAATTTTAAAAATTCAATTCACACAAATTCAATTAGGACAATTGAAAAAATTAGATGTGACCAGTTACTAGAATATTTTAGTTGGAGAGGTCTAGAAGTTTTTACAGTGTAATGCATCCAGTGTATAAAAAATAATCAAAATAATTGGACGGTATTGGATGGTAAACGTTGGTGGACAGCCATTTTTAGGTCTCTCCAGAGATGCTCAATTGGGTTTAAGTCAGGGCTCTGGCTGGGCCATTCAAGAACAGTCATGGAGTTGTTGTGAAGCCACTCCTTCGTTATTTTAGCTGTGTGCTTAGGGTCATTGTCTTGTTGGAAGGTAAACCTTTGGCCCAGTCTGAGGTCCTGAGCACTCTGGAGAAGGTTTTCGTCCAGGATATCCCTGTACTTGGCTGCATTCATCTTTCCCTTGATTGCAACCAGTCGTCCTGTCCCTGCAGCTGAAAAACACCCCCACAGCATGATGCTTCCACCACCATGCTTCACTGTTGGGACTGTATTGGACAGGTGATGAGCAGTGCCTGGTTTTCTCCACACATACCGCTTAGAATTAAGGCCAAAAAGTTCTATCTTGGTCTCATCAGACCAGAGAATCTTATTTCTCACCATCTTGGAGTCCTTCAGGTGTTTTTTAGCAAACTCCATGCGGGCTTTCATGTGTCTTGCACTGAGGAGAGGCTTCCGTCGGGCCACTCTGCCATCAAGCCCCGACTGGTGGAGGGCTGCAGTGATGGTTGACTTTCTACAACTTTCTCCCATCTCCCAACTGCATCTCCGGAGCTCAGCCACAGTGATCTTTAGGTTCTTCTTTACCTCTCTTACCAAGGCTCTTCTCCCCGATAGCTCAGTTTGGCCAGACGGCCAGCTCTAGGAAGGGTTCTTGTCATCCCAAACGTCTTCCATTTAAGGCTTATGGAGGTCAGTGTGCTCTTAGGAACCTTAAGTGCAGCAGAATTTTTTTTGTAACCTTGGCCAGATCTGTGCCTTGCCACAATTCTGTCTCTGAGCTCTTAAGGCAGTTCCTTTGACCTCATGATTCTCATTTGCTCTGACATGCACCGTGAGCTGTAAGGTCTTATATAGACAGGTGTGTGGCTTTCATAATCAAGTCCAATCAGTATAATCAAACACAGCTGGACTCAAATGAAGGTGTAGAACCATCTCAAGGATGATCAGAAGAAATGGACGGCACCTGAGTTAAATATATGAGTGTCACAGCAAAGGGTCTGAATACTTAGGACCATGTGATATTTCAGTTTTTGTTTTTTTTTTTGTCAATAAATCTGCAAAAATGTCAACAATTCTGTGTTTTTCTGTCAATATGGGGTGCTGTGTGTACATTAATGAGGAAAAAAAATGAACTGAAATGATTTTAACAAATGGCTGCAATATAACAAAGAGTGAAAAATTCAAGGGGGTCTGAATACTCACTGTATTTTGTTTAATGTGCTTGACATAAACGCCTTGCCTTGATCAGTGAGAATCTCTTTTGGTATTCCCACTTGGGAGATAATACAAAACAGTACGTCCACCACATTCTTTGCAGAGATGGTGCATAATGGCTCCGCTTCCAGATATCATGTTGCATAATCTATCAGAACTAAGTCAAAACAATGTCAGCATGCTGAACATTCTAATGGCTTGATGAGGTCCATGCCAATTCTTTCAAAGGGGACCTCCACAAGATGTAAGGGCCGTAGCAGCACTTTTAAAATGGCATAAGTGTCCTGCAATTGGATTACAATGGGCCACCTGGAAAAGTGTTTCTTGATGGCTTTTTCTAACTAATAATTGTAATTTCTTTGGTTTGGGTGTCTTGGGCCAACCCAATACAACCTGTCTCTTATTACAGAAAAATAAGGACAGGAAAGCGGCTGATCAGACTGAAGAAACTGCCCATTGATGGTGTGGACCCTTTCAAAAGCATGTTTGAGCATTTTGCCATGAGACTGCTCCAGAGGAATGTTATCTAATTCAGGCGGCATTAGCTCCACCCTCGTTCTTGCTTTTTCTGGGACAGTCTGTGAGGGTCCCATAACAGTGTCTCTAGCCTGAGAAACGGCTTCTCTTCTCCCTAGCCCTGTCCCCCAAGAGGCATCCGCACATAGAATCCCCAATAATTGTGTAAAAGCAGGCCGATCTGTCCCCAAAATCAGCGGATGCCTATTAGAGAGAATGGGCATGTCACCAGATGATCACTGGCTAGCTGGATGGCCATGTTCAGCGACGTTGGGCGGTGGCACCAGACCCACTCTGCAGTCCTCCGAGTGGACTGCCACTCTCAACGTGCCGCTCTACCACTTTACCACACCCCCCTCGCCACAGTCATTCTGGTAATTTTACGGTAATTTACCAGGATTGCTGTGTGAAAGGGGCTAATGATATATTCAATGTTTTAAAACAAGGTATGGGTAGATTATTAGATGCAATTGACGGGGCGCTTTGGAAAAGAGGGCGAAATGTACCATATACAATTAAGAAAGTTCAGGAAGCAATAAATAAAATTGAAGAGTGGGCCAAGAAATTGAGTTACCTTTCGTGGGAACTATCGACGCTGCGTGAAACGCATTGGGAACCTTCTGCGTGATATCGTCATTGAAGCACTCCTGTATCCAACCAATCGTGTAACGAGACGTCAGAGACAGGTGACGTCACGGACCAGGAAACTATAAAGCATGCCCGGATGCAGAGAACACTAGCTTCTGCTATCTTCAGCAAGCGCTCCATGTTATCCTGTGTGTCTTATTTAGTGTTTGTCTGTCCCTCCATTATTTTGGTTTCACTCTTCGTCTGAGGACAAGAGTCTCAGCAACACTTGTGTATATATTTGTGATCGCTGTTTGTGCGTCCTATTTAGTGTTTGTTTATCTTCTCTTTGTCTGAGGACAAGAGTCTCACAACACTACATACATATACACAATAAGACACAATATATATATATAAAATGGCAGAAGGCAAGCGGTTCAGGAAGTGTGCTTCTCCCTGCACTCGTTACATTCCTGATGGGGACACACACGATATGTGTGTCGTTTGCCTGGGGGTTGAGCACGTGCAGGCAGAGGGAGCTGTCTGTGTGCACTGTGAAAAGCTCACCCTTAGAGTGTTGAGATCTCGCCGGGCACTCTTTGATAATAAAGGGGGTGCCTCGGTCGGTGTTCCCCGCGGATCGGGTTCGTGGGGTTCACAGATGGATCTGGCGGCGGGGGTTGAGACGGGCCCCGCCCTATCTCTCCCTTTAGCCGCCAGACCCAGTGTCTCTCCTGCCGTGGCGGAAGCACGCCCAGCGGTTTCTTCCCCGCGGGGAGAGACATCGGCTCTTCATCTGAGGATGTTGATGTGATAAGCGTCGAAGCAGGGGAAGAGGAACCGCCATCCTCTTCCCCCGCACATGAGGAGCTCTTGGAGGTAGTGACCAGAGCTGTAGCCAAATTGAATATCAGCTGGCCAGAAGCAGAGCGGGGAGATGTAAAACCAAAAAGCAAGCTTGATGAACTACCCCAACGTCGGTGCTTACCATTCTTTCCAGATCTACACACTGAGGTGTCTAGATCTTGGAACAGACCAGTCCAACATCGGGTCTTCAGCCCCCAGACTTCGGTCTATAGTAACATCGTGGGGCTGAAACAGTATGGTTATGCGGCGATGCCCCGGGTTGAAGAGACGCTCGCGGGCTATCTCTCGCCTGCTTCGGCATCAGCAGACCTGCTGGGGGAAATTGATACCAGCGGGGAGGCCACCTTCGAGTGCATCCAGGAACTGCGCAAGGCGACAGACCTGGCTCTCCGTGCCACCAAGGAGACGGCTAAAGAGGTGGGCCGTTCTATGGCAGCCCTGGTGGCCACGGAGAGGCACTTGTGGCTGAACCTCTCTGACATAAGCGACAGAGACAAAGCTGCCCTTATGGATGCGTCGCTGTCTCCTGTGGGCCTCTTCGGCGACGCAGTTACAACTGTCGTCGAGAGGTTCCAGGAGACCAAGAAACAATCTGCGGCGTTTCAGAGGTTCCTCCCCCGCCGGTCTAAAGTTCCCGCCGAGACTGTTGAACGGGAGCAGTCTCGGTCTGCAGCGAGCTCCTCAGCGCACCACAGAGCGCAACAGAAAATAAGTGTGGCCGCCCGTGCTCCCCCACGTAGATTCTGGGGACAGGGGCGAGCCGCACAACAGAAGCCTTCCCAGGGCAAGACGGACCTGCGGGCCATCATTGTAGCGCGGAAGGCTTCTAAGAAGCGGTCCTGATATCTGTGGGTCAGGACCCAGGAGGGCGGCCCCCGTCTGGAGGAAGCTTGGCGTTAATACATCTGACACCCGCTTCCCTCCAGCGCCCTCCGGGGACCACGCCATATCCGTCATCCAGTGTGCGTCAGGTCCCCACTGACCTTCCGAGGAAGGACGGTTGTCACTTGATTCGGCTGACTTCTGCCGGCGTGCCGTTTCAGAGCGCCGAGCCAAGTGCTCAAAAAACACCAGAGACCAGTCTCGAGAGACTGGTTCCCTTAGTAGATTTTCTAGAAGAATGGAAAACTCTACCGAATATATCAAATTGGGTGCTGCTCATGATAGAAAAGGGTTACAGAATACAGTTTGGGTCTCGCCCGCCCAGATTCAACGGGGTCCTTCCCACAGTGGTGACCCCCGAGCAGTCTCTGGTTATGGAACAGGAAGTTATGACACTTTTGCAAAAAGGAGCTATAAAAAAGGGTTCCTCCACCCAGCAAGCTGTCAGGTTTTTACAGCCGCTACTTCATAGTCCCAAAGAAAGATGGAGGACTTCGTCCTATCATAGATTTACGTGTGCTAAATCGGTCTGTACAAAAACTGAAATTCAAGATGCTTACACTCAAACAGATCATTCCCCAAATCAGGTCCGAGGACTGGTTTGTGACGATAGACTTGAAAGATGCATACTTTCATGTGTCCATCCATCCTTCTCACTGAAAGTTCCTCAGGTTTGCTTTCGGGGGCGAAGCTTACCAGTACAAGGTTCTTCCGTTTGGCCTATCATTATCACCCCGCACATTCACCAAGTGCGTGGAAGCAGCCCTGGCTCCCTTGAGACTCCAGGGCATCCGCATACTGAATTATATCGACGACTGGTTGATTCTAGCTTACTAGAAACAGGCAGTTCAACATCGAGATGTTGTTCTGTCTCACATGAAAAGGCTTGGGCTGAGGCTCAATGCCAAAAAGAGTGTGCTGATTCCGGCTCAGACCACCAATTATCTAGGTGTTATGTGGGATTCCACAATAATGCGGGCACGTCTGACTCCTGCCCGTGTGAGCTCTGTTCTGTCAGCCGTAAAAGGGGTGAGGTTAGGCCAGTCACTCACTGTGAAACAGTTCCAGAAACTGTTGGGTCTAATGGCAGCTGCGTCCAACATAATTCCTTTTGGCCTCTTGCACATGAGACCCCTACAGTGGTGGCTCAGGACCAGGGGGTTTTCCCAGAGGGGAAATCCTTTCCGTATGATCAAAGTCACACGGCGATGCCTTCGTGCTCTATCCGTGTGGAAAGACCCCTGGTTCCTGTCCCAGGGACCTGTGTTGGGGGCCTCTGGTCGTCGTGCAATGCTTACGACAGACGCTTCCCTCACGGGCTGGGGAGCGATCATGAGTGGTCGCTCAGCTCAGGGTCTTTGGGAGGACCATCAACTCTCTTGGCACATAAATCGGCTGGAGTTGATGGCGGTGTTTCTAGCACTAAAACACTTTTTCTCCCAGACCTGAGAGATCACCATGTGCTGGTCCGCACAGACAACATGTCAGTGGTCTCCTATATAAACCATCAGGGGGGTCTACGGTCTTGCCAACTAAATTACTTGGCCCGTCGGATCCTCCTGTGGTCTCAGGGGAAGCTGCGCTCACTGAAGGCAGCTTATATCCCCGGGAGTCAGAATGTGGGGGCAGACGCCCTGTCGAGGCAGGGGCCGAGGCCGGGGGAGTGGAGACTCCATCCGGAAGTGGTGGATCTCATTTGAAAGAACTTTGGTCAGGCACAAGTAGGCCTGTTTGCTTCGGGAGAGTCAACCCAGTGTCCCCTCTGGTACTCCCTCACGCATCCAGCACCTCTGGGTCTGGATGCCATGGTACAGATGTGGCCGATTCAGATTCCCCCGTTCGCTCTGCTCCCACGAGTCCTGGAGAAAGTACGCCAGGAAGGGGTCAGCCTAATACTGGTGGCCCCGTACTGGCCGACCCGAATATGGTTCTCGGACTTGGTGTCCATGATAGACGGCTCTCCAATGGAGCTTCCCCTAAGGCCGGATCTTCTATGGAAACTGTGGGCCTGGCCTCTGAGGGGGCCAGGTTCATAGAGGCTGGTCTCTCAACTGAGGTTGTTGATACCATACTTAGCTCCAGGGCTCCCTCCACGAGGAAGCTTTACTCCTATAAATGGAATCTATTTTCTACTTGGTGTAGACAACATGAAACGGACCCTGTCCATGCTCCTATTAGCTCTGTGCTATGCTTTCTCCAAGAAAAATTCTCGGAAGGCCTATCTTATTCAACCTTGAAGGTTTATGTTGCGGCTATATCAGCCTATCATGTTGGGGGGATTCCTCGGTGGGTCGAGACCCCCTCGTGTCACGCTTCCTCCGTGGTACACTGAGGTTGAGGCCTCCAGTGCGCACAAGGACCCCGGCTTGGGACTTATCAGTGGTTCTACAAGGGTTAGCCGAGGCTCCCTTTGAACCTCTGGAGGAGGTGTCTATAAAGTTTCTGACTTTAAAGACTGTATTTTTGCTTGCTATTACTTCTCTAAGAAGAATTGGAGATCTTCAGGCCCTTTCAGTGGCCCCCTCGTATCTGGAGTTCGCTCCTGGAATGGTGAGAGCATTTCTTCATGCTAGACCTGGCTATGTGCCGAAGGTCCCCACCAATGTCCCGGGTCCTATTGTGCTTCAAGCCTTCCATCCTCCTCCATTTATATCCTCGGATCGGGAAAAACTGAATCTGCTCTGCCCAGTAAGGGCTTTGGATGCATACGTCCACAGAGCTGCCCTGTGGCGTAAAACAGAGCAACTGTTTGTCTGTTATGGTTCCCCTAATAAAGGTGGACCGGCGTCCAAGCAGAGGATGAGTAAGTGGGTGGTCGAGGCCATCTCACTTGCATACAAAGTGGCCGGACAGGCTTCTCCATTTAACGTCCGTGCTCATTCCACAAGGGGTATGGCGGCATCAAGAGCTTTGATGTCTGGCGTCCCTATGAGTGACGTCTGTGATGCAGCTGGATGGTCAAGCCAGCATACATTTATCAGATATTATAACCTTGATGTGGGCTCCACTCCTGGGTCCTCCGTACTTTCGAGCTAACATGAACAAGCATTTGAAGTACGGCACAGTTGGGATTGCGTTCCCAATGCGTTTCACGCAGTGTCGATAGTTCCCACGAAAGGGAACGTCTCAGGTTACGGATGTAACCCTGGTTCCCTGAGTAAGGGAACGAGACGCTGCGTCTCTTGCCGTACCCCTGCATGCTTGCGAGTGCTGGCTTCAGATTTTCCACAGAAGCTAGTGTTCTCTGCAATCGGGCATGCTTATAGTTTCCTGGTCCGTGACGTCACCCGTCTCTGACGTCTCGTTACACGATTGGTTGGATACAGGAGTGCTTCAATGACAATATCACGCAGAAGGTTCCCAATGCGTTTCACGCAGCGTCTTGTTCCCTTACTCAGGGAACCAGGGTTACATCCGTAACCCGAGACGTTTTCTAATATTAGTAGCTAAAACACAGGTTATTTGTTTTACAAAAAAGAGGAATGTTCACATTATATATATATATATATATATATATATATATATATATATACAGCCTCTGGAACAAGTGTCAGTAGTAAAATTTCTTGTAGTTGGATACAAGATTGACTTATAATACACATGCAGAAAAACTGCTGACCAAGTGCAAAAAAGCATTGAATGTCATGAGATATTTAGTAGGATGTGAATGGAATGCAAGTCACAGTTCTCTTTAACATTTAATGGGCTGCTATTTAATGGGCTACTATTAGATCAATGATAGATTATGGAAGTATGGTATATGGTTCGGTGAGCAAGTCAGAACTGTGACCCAATTAAAGTTAATCAGTATTTTGACCAGAAATGTGGTGATATGATACAATTATTTACAGATGGATCAACGGATCCAGAATCTAAGAAAACAGTAGTAGCAGTAGTTGTATTGCAATATGAAATCGTTATTTAAAAAAAAAAGAACTCCAGATTTTTTATTTGTTTTTACAGCAGAGTTGGTGTCATGTACTGCTTGGAAACATGGAGATTGAGGATCCAAATGCAGTTTTAATGAAGGGCAATTCAAAAACTTTATCCAAATTTAGGCTATAGGTCAAAACACTGGGTAAACAGTCCAAACAATAACAGGGTCAAACGGGCAAAGGCAAAAACAGAGAAATCTATTAATAACAGGCAGAAGAAAACCAAGATACAGAAAACCAGGAGAATGCTCTGAATTGCAGTATGACACTAGAAAAGACTTTGCAGAGAATGACTGAATAAACCAGGTATGTATACAGGTGCTGGTCACATAATTAGAATATCATCAAAAAGTTGATTTCACTAATTCCATTCAAAAAATGAAACTTGTATATTATATTCATTCATTACACACAGACTGATATATTTCAAATGTTTATTTCTTTTAATTTTGATGATTATAACTGACAACTAAGGAAAATCCTAAATTCAGTATCTCAGAAAATTAGCATATTGTGAAAAGGTTCAATATTGAAGACACCTGGTGCCACACTCTAATCAGCTAATTAACTCAAAACACCTGCAAAGGCCTTTAAATGGTCTCCCAGTCTAGTTCTGTAGGCTACACAATCATGGGAAAGACTGCTGACTTGACAGTTGTCCAAAAGACGACCATTGTCACCTTGCACAAGGAAGGCAAGACACAAAAGGTCATTGCAAAAGAGGCTGGCTGTTCACAGAGTTCTGTGTGCAAGCACATTAATAGAGAGGTGAAGGGAAGGAAAAGATGTGGTAGAAAAAAGTGTACAAGCAATAGGGATAACCCCACCCTGGAGAGGATTGTGAAACAAAACCCATTCAAAAATGTGGGGGAGAATCAGCAGCTGGAGTCAGTGCTTCATGAACCACTACGCACAGACGTATGCAAGACATGGGTGTCAGCTGTTGCATTCCTTGTGTCAAGCCACTCTTGAACAACAGACAGCGTCAGAAGCGTCTCGCCTGGGCTAAAAACAAAAAGGACTGGACTGCTGCTGAGTGGTCCAAAGTTATGTTCTCTGATGAAAGTAAATTTTGCATTTCCTTTGGAAATCAGGGTCCTAGAGTCTGGAGGAAGAGATGAGAGGCCCACAATCCACGTTGCTTGAGGTCCAGTGTAAAGTTTCCACAGTCAGTGATGGTTTGGGGTGCCATGTCATCTGCTGGTGTTGGTCCACTGTGTTTTCTGAGGTCCAAGGTCAACGCAGCCGTATACCAGGAAGTTTTAGAGCACTTCATGCTTCCTGCTGCTGACCAACTTTATGGAGATGCAGATTTCATTTTCCAACAGGACTTGGCACCTGCACACAGTGCCAAAGCTACCAGTACCTGGTTTATGGACCATGGTATCCCTGTTCTTAATTGGCCAGCAAACTCGCCTGACCTTAACCCCATAGAAAATCTATGGGGTATTGTGAAGAGGAAGATGCGATATGCCAGACCCAACAATGCAGAAGAGCTGAAGGCCACTATCAGAGCAACCTGGGCTCTCATAACACCTGAGCAGTGCCACAGACTGATCGACTCCATGCCACGCCGCATTGCTGCAGTAATTCAGGCAAAAGGAGCCCCAACTAATTATTGAGTGTTGTACATGCTCATACTTTTCATGTTCAAACTTTTCAGTTGGCCAAGATTTCTAAAAATCCTTTCTTTGTATTGGTCTTAAATAATATTCTAATTTTCTGAGATACTGAATTTGGGATTTCCCTTAGTTGTCAGTTATAATCATCAAAATTTAAAGAAATAAACATTTGAAATATATCAGTCTGTGTGTAATGAATGAATATAATATTTAAATATAATTATATAATATAGAAATTTATATTTCTAATTATATGACCAGCACCTGTACACAAAGTTATCAAGGGTAAAGATACACAGGTGGAAGTGATCAAACAATAATGAATCCAGGCAATGGGTTATGGGAAGGGTAGTTGTTGATTGAGTGGCAATAGTCTGGGTGGAGTGCCCTCTGGTGGTTATCAAGGGCTCTTCAGCTGGTGATCATGACATAGCCCCTCTCCTTAGAAGTGGCTTCCAGATGCTCCCAATATGGTTAGAGAAGTCCAGGCGGGAGGTGGAGCAGAGGCAGACCAGGGGGCAGGGTGGAGGACCAGGTCCATGAAGAGGAGGAAAGACTGGAGATGGAGTAGTGTAGGAGGCCCAATTACTAGTGGCCAGGGCGGCGCAGGCTGAGTAGGTTGGTCTGAAGACCACTTCAGCAATGTTGGAGACCACCACAGCAGAGCAGATGACCACCACAGCAGCGCAAACGGGCTTAAAGACACCCACGGCGGAGCAGACAACCACCACAGCAGCACAGATGGGGTTGTCCCTCACGGCAGAGCAGACAGGGCTGAAGTCCACCAAGGCGTTGCTGAGGACCACCAAGGTGGAGCTGATGTCAACCACGGCGGAGTCATAGACCCCCAGGGCAGATCTCGCAGAACTAGAGACCAACGCAGCTGATCAGGCAAGACTGAAACACAAAGCACAGAGAAGTTAGCTTTGGCCAAACAGGCAGGTAGCTTGGTGGTGTCCTTTAAGAACATGACGGGTCTGGCAACGTGTCCCAGGTTAACCAGGGGTGCTTCTCAATACTCAAATTATGCTCACTCCTACATCCTCCAGCCTGTCACCCGGAAACCGATCAAACTCAGCCATCTTGAAGGACATCTCAATTCTCTAATTGCACCACGAGGAGGTGAGGAACGAGGAGTGAGGAAGCTTCCCGAAGAGCTATGAGGGAGGATACACAGGTGTCTTTCTCGTCAAGAAACCTGACACACGTATACATTCTCCTCCCCCTTCGCATCTGTTACAATCATTTAAATGTATGCTTTACTTTTGCAGTTTATATAGACTTTACATCTCACATATCTCAATGGGGCATTTTACGTTATTAATATTTATTATGATTATGATGATTATGATTTTTTAAATAACCAAACTTTAACAACATGAGGGCAGATCCCTCGAGCACAGCTGATGACGCTTGAGTGATCAAGAACATTCCTATAAATAAATAACATTTCCTTTGATTCCTCCATCCTCATTTTCTTTCCTTGCGTTCTCCCCTCACATCCTATAGAGGTGGAGCTGAGATTCAAAAGGAAGCAAGGAAAGTAAACAAGGATGCACAAATAAGAAATGAGAAGCACCCCAGAAGTTAATGTACGACCTCTGCGGGCACGTCAAGGCAGACAGTAAGTTAATGTGCGACCTCTTCGGTCGTGTTGAGGCAGACAGGAAGTTAATGTATGACCTCTTCGGTCATGTTGAGGCAAAAAGGAAGTTCAGGTATGACCTCTGCGGTCGTGTCGAGGTAGACAGGAAGTTCTGGAACAACCTCCGTGGTCGCATGAAGGCAAACAGGAAACCCAGGAAGGACCTCCATGGTTGCATCAGGGTGGGCAGACTGGAAAATCAGGGATGACTGGGCAGACACGTAGGTCATGTTGCTGGACTCTGGGAAAGGAGCAAAGTCTGAAGTGGTTTCATGGACTGAAGCAGGTTCTTGAGCAGACTCTTGAACTTAAGCACACTGCACAGCCCAAGCCAGTCAAATTGGTCAGTCACAGTGATCGGGTCGCACCTTGATGACGTCATGGGCTGTCGCTGGTCAATATGATTGTCATGATTTGCTAAGCGTTTCAGACACCGGTTCACATGGAGGCATTCCCACATAGTGTTCAACACCGTGTCTCTATCCCTGTTCTCATGAGAACCATGATTACATGTGTAACCCTTAATTGCACGTTTTTCCATTTAAAGAATCTTCAGTTTTTATAGTTTATAGTGAAATTATTTGGTAGTCAGGTGTGTGTGTGTGTGTGTGTGTGTGTGTGTGTGTGTGTGTGTGTGTGGGGGGGGCACCAGATTTTTTGGGGGGCTCGACCAAAATCACTCACCCACTACTTTAAAACACATATCTGTTGGGCATGATTCAATAATAGCAGGCACACAAACACTTCATATTTAATAAATATTACTGAAAATGGCCGATTAAACAGTTTATATTCTAAAATCTATGCTTAAGTTTTGCTCTGTGTTAATTAAATAACATTAGGATGTAAATGGTCCTCTTCCTGACATAAATGCAAGAGCCGCTACAACAGAACATCCTGTGGATCACCTTTATCCTCTTCTGGCTTTATTTTAGTTAGGTCCAGAGTTCTCTGCAGTTGTTGTATATGTTGTAAAAAAAAAAATAATAATAATAATAATAATTTTTAAAAAACCCAGCTGAATATCCATTCATGCCACACTACAGGCAAGTATATACCATAGGCTATTATCTGCCAAAATGTAGATTGGTCACGAATCAACTTCTTACGCAAATGATTGATTAGGAAGATTGATTTGACTTATTTATTTACAAAATAATTAAAAATGTATTAAATGCATATTTACTTTTGAGCCCCCCCACAAGCTACGGCCATGGACAGAAATGGTTGAAAGTAGACAAAGGAGATGGATTAAAACTCCAGGTGTAGATGGGAATGTGTCTCCCTTGTCTACTTGTGATCTGATCGACCAAAACGGACCGTAGTACAAGGTGTAAATGGGGCCTCAAGTCTATGATACTTCTGGTCGCTTAGAGACATAATATTACACTTCTCATCAACAAGCCGCATGATTTGAGATCTCAATCATGTCTGTTTCACAAATGAATATAATATTTAGTGTTGAGGGTTTGTTCAACTTCCAACCCCTAAGTATAAGCACAATAGCGGTGCTTGCTCAGGCAGAAGCAATTTCCCACAACTATAAGTATCTGGAATAACCTTTTTCTAGGTTGCTGTTGAGATTTTTATTTGGCTAAATTTTATTTCACAAGGATAAACAGATTTCCATTCAATGTCACTGCATCTATATGGGGAACATCTTTGCCATGCAAACAAGATTTACTCACATCTACATATATAGCAATGAGATCCACTGGGATCCACTGTGGAGGAACACATCACTACTGCAGGGTTTGATGTATGGAGTGTGTGTTTCACATGTCAGGACTCAAGGGTGTACTTCTTCACAGTAATAGGCTCTAGGACTCTCCTGGACTATGTCATGTCTACCTTACATTGCGGCCAGTGGCTCCCAGCAGAATATATTATTAGAGATATCCATCACAGACTCAAGTAATTCTACCTCACATCCTATATAAATGGGAAAATCTTATGAAGAAATGCGCAGGTCAAAAAAAGCAAATTATGTTTCATCCTAAAGATGAGACTTAAAATGCCCATAAAATAAGAATTGGAATAGTCTGTTAGCTGATAGCAACAGGTACCACATGAAATTTCTGTTTCAAAAAGGAAATGAATCAACGCAGGAAAAAATATAGATATTATCAGTGTTGGGTAGTAGCTAACTACAAGCAACGCTACTAACTTAACTTACTTAGCTACATTTTCAGTAGATTGACAGTAGCTCAGTTGCTTTTAAAACAGCTTTTCCAGTAGCTAACTACTTTTTTCAGCAAGCAGCCTTCTTGTTAATGTAGCTAGCTACTTTTTTTAATAGTAACTTGTAGTGTAGCTAAATACTTTTTTCATAATGGTAGCTTATATATATATATATATATATATATATATATATATATATATATATATATATATATATATATATATATATATATACAGTCAAACCAAAAATTATTCTGACATTTTTGATATTTTTGATATATTTTTACTAGTGGGTGCAGGACACTATAGTTCATTTATGTAAGTGAGGATAGCAAAATAAAGTAAACTATGACATATTATACCCAAAAATTCCTCATACAGTGGACTATCAGTAAAACTGTTACAAATTTGGAACCAAAAATTATTCAGACACTTTGACCTGACCATGTTTTGCTTAAATGTTATCTGACATAATTAAGTTTTTTTTTTTCTTTTTCTTTTTTCTGACACCTGACACAGTTTAACTTTAATATCGTCCCCTTGAAATTAGAAGGTTCTATCTGCATTCTAAGCAGTTTTGAGTTTTTTGCATTCCATTCAGCTTTGTAGATAAAACCTTTTTGTTTTCTAAATAAAAAGTCCCTAAATGTACTCAACATTACCAAAAACATCACATAATGTAAATAAGTTGTCACAGAATAAGAATATGTTAATAACTCAGTTTTGACAAAAATGTTAGATAGAACCATATAATTCCAAGGGGACGATATATCTCAACAACCCACATTTTTAATGGTTATGACAATGTTAATGTATTAGGTCTGCTACGCTGCTGATATTGCTGCTGTTGATTATTGCTGTTGTTGTAGATTAATGCTGCTGCTGCTGCTACTACAGAGACTTGCTGATGCCAGTACTTACACTGATACACTGTTGTGAGCATGTGAGACATACTGCTTCAGCACAAACAGCATATATAAAATTAGCCGTAGCAGATCTATACAGGTGGAGCTGAGGAAGGTGGGCCGTTTTAGAGGAATTCTGAAAGCACGCTGTAAACTATAGTGAAAGCTAACCAGCTATTTACATGTTAATTGTAAAAGCAATTAAAAAATTTTGTGCCATGTAGTTAACTATAAAAATGTCATTTGCATCAAGGTTGCATTACTATCAGCCTGAAACTCTAGAGTTTCATGACAGAACTTGGTATATAAATTGTAACTAAAACAATATAATTCAATAATCTATAATATATTATTATTTTTAATTATAAATATTTGATATAATTAAAAAAAACTATTTTTTGTCTATATACTTTTTATTCATTTTTATTTCATTTTTAATAACCTTAGTACAACTAAACTAATTAAAAATTAGAAATGTTGCCTTTAGCAACTAGCTGAAATAATGTTTAAGCTTTTTACATTTTATTTTATTTCAGTTAACATTTATTTTATTTCAAGTAATGAAAATGTTTTTTATGCATAAATTATTGGGAGGGGAAATAATACATTTCTTGACAGTTTTCATGAGATTCAGTCAAATACAAACAGAAGAATGAAAGACAGTGAAGTCAACCTTTCATACAATCTATTGCTAAGAAAATATACTATTTGCACTTAGTGTAAACAGCATCTATTGCTAAAAAAAAAAAAAAAAAAAAGCTTATGTTTGTGTGATTAATACTGTAGTGTTAATAATGTAGATGCATCTGGTTCATTAGTCCCTTATGCTCTTTTCCACGCTATTCCTCTTTCCTTTAAGGTGTCATGTTTATTATATGTATCTATTGTTTGCTTCCAGTGTAATTCCTCTTTCTGTCTTTGGAGGTCATTGGCTTCCAAATACACAAACATTTTGTGCTGTGTCACTCAGTAAATTGGGCTAAATGGCTAATATCTCCCATCTATTCTTTCATTTCTCCCTTTCTCCTCCTTTTCCTCCCTCTGTGCACCTGGTCGTTTCACGGTAGTTGCAGTGGCTTTATCATGCACCTCTCATTTATCACTCCAGCTCTCCTGCCTCTTTTCTCTCCTTCAAATGGGGAGCTCATCCTCTCCGCACACATTTATCTTCCTTTTTTACACTGTTTCTCCTTTAACACAATCTATCAGCTCTCAGGACGTCTTTTTACGTAACATTCAAAACCCCCGTTCCATGACGAAGGACCGCATGTACGTCATTAAGCATCTGTGAGCATGTACGTTTCATGTTTTTTCACAATCTCCCACAGAGCGCCGATACGTTTACAGCTTAACTATTATTTGCACCTGCATTTGGGATAAAATCTTCAGTGACTCTCTAATTCTGTGCTTTTTCCCCCCCCGATTTATTTTATTTACATGGACAATTAAAGCTAATCCCTAAATATTTCTCTTCTGATACGGCTACAATTAAGAACTATAACTACTACAACTATTAACGGTTAAATATATAGGCAGGGGAGACAAGTATGCAAATAGATAGAAGAAAGAAGACTAATCACAACTCTGCATGCAAATATTACAATGATATCATCACTGTTGTTTACACTGGGAATGATGAGAATTCTATCCATGTAACTTTCTTATAACACAAAGATTAAACCAAAAATAAATGGCACATGTCAAATTATCTACAAAACTATGGTTTAGAATAAAGTAAATAATCCATAATGTTTATGGAATATTAATAAAAAACACTTTAAAAGGACAAATGCAAGCAACAGAAGTTCCTACAGCTGTCGGTTCCTTTCACACTGCAACTCTCGCTCTCTCTTTTCAGAGATCTCTACCTGTGATGGGCTACTATCCCATGATGCATTGCATCCGATCCCCCTGGACCATGGTGCAGCACTGACACCTGCAGGAGAGGTACTACGTCAAAAAAGAACCTTATTCCCCCTCCCTCCCTTCCTCTATCTCTATCTCCCAAAAGGACAAGTGCACAGTGTGATTCAGGGCACAGTGGGTCGCCTCTCTTCCTAATTAATATGCACAGCAAGGATGAGCTGGCAGAATCCAATCAACACTGAAAGAAAGCAAAAAGAAAGAGGGACCGTGAACACACACGTGCACACAAATACATACAATCACTTACATGCACAAATGAAATTGATTTTCTCAGGAAGATCTCTCTGCAAGCCAACCATTAACTGTGCATATGCATATATGTAAATGTGATTGGCGGCATGATTATATCTTACTGCACACTGCATCACTGCTCTTCCCACTAGAGGCATGGTAATGTTGCCATGGTTACCTCTGTGAGTGACAGATCTCATAGCCTCTCCCTGGTGAGGTGACACGCATAGGTGTCTTCAAGACCTCTTGTCAGTCTATCTGTCTGCATCAGGCTTATAGAGTAATTTCTCAAGTTATAAGTGAAGCATGCCATTTTTCCAAAGTTAAAGTACTTTATCTTTCTAAAGTCTGGAAAAAAATCTGGAAAATTGATTGATTAAAAATTTTGGCTGATCAAAATTTTGCCAACTATGGCAGCAATATTTATGAAATTACGATTGATCTTTCATTTAATTTAATTTAATAAATAAATATATAAATAAAAACCCTGTAAATTAATAAAAAAATGAAAAAAAAAAAAAAAACATTAATCTATCAAGGAGGCTCGGAATTAACATTTCTTTCATCCTATTATTTCTACAAATCTAGCGTTGCCCTTCAACAGTAACAAGACAAATGCAATATTGTAATACGCACTGTTATTTTGGTCCTACTGTGGGCTGTATAACATGTTATTTATGCTGTGTTTTTCATAGAAAGGCATCAATCTGCTACTGCAAGGTTACAGGCATATAGATTGGGCTTTTAACGGGCAGTTTACAGTACACCGCTGGACAGTTGGCATGGCCCAAAAACTGAACTTGTAAATAATTCACATAAAGATCAAGCAGGTTTATAGCACATGTACTGCCATGACTTTACACAGCAGGTACCCTGTTTAATTAAGCAATAAACATTTTTTGCATATATCGGTTCAGTGTTTTGCAAGGCAGTGCAACAGGTTTGGCAAGTGTTTTGATTGATCTGTTACACAAAGAAAAAGGTAGAGTGCAATTAAAAGATTCCTTAGGGGTGTGGGGGGATGGAAAATTAACACACTTTGTTAAAAAATCGTTTAACATAGAATTGTTCTGACCTTTGCTTGCATATACTGTCTGTCGAGGTGTATGAGACATATATTGACATTCAGAACAGATGTATGTGGGAATTATGTGGAAGAGTCTGCCAACTGTATCAATGAGTCAGGATGGAGAGGAAGATGGCTGCCAAAGTGAAGGGGGAAAAAAAATGAATTTCTGAAAATATTACTAACTAATATGCTTAGCAGCTTTACTGTATAGGCAGAAGACAGCAATGTAGCTCACTAGGTTTTGGAACAGAGATATTCAATAGAAAGAGAGAGAGAGAGGGATGTGTAGGCAGCTGTGCTGTAATAAAGGGTATGCATTGACGTCACTTTCCCGCTGGGTCAAGCCCCTTCGGCCCGATTGAGGGGCAAAATATCCTGCAACATGACAGGATTTAATGGGGGAAACTGTGAAAATGGTAGTAAAACCATCTATTATCTTCTTAAATTAAAGGCAGTTGGGCTCGACAGGGTGTAGCTCTTTCAATTGGCTTTGCTCACATAATTCTATGTTTGGATTTCTTAATTTCATAGAGTGCCCAAGGAAAGAGAACAGCATAGTGTCAAATGTCAAATAAAATGTGACTGATGTGATTGTGTGTTTCATCAACTGATAACTTTATTAAGATCCAGTGGGTGAGATGAGTGTTGTACAAGTTGGTGTGTACTGTATGTGTGTGCATGATGTCAAAGGAAAGTCTTACCAACAGAGAGTTTAGTCCACAATAGCTTAAAAAATGTAAAATGGTCACTTATTAGTTGACATTATTGTTAACCCCTTATGTTCTGTGGAAAACTGATGTAATTAATATAGGGTGAGACCACAATGCTGTATGTGCAAAATAGTATTAGTATTTTTGAAAATTGATTTTTCTTTTTTTTTTCTTTTTTTTTTTTAAAACTGGTATCTAGTATAGTAACGTTGCTTATGTTTGAGGTCAGTTTGACCAACAAAAAATCTGACCAACAAATCTGTTTGAAAAACAGAGAAAAAAAGTAAACAAATGAGGGACTCAGTACTTCTACAGCATGTACACTAATATGAGCATTTAAAATGTATATATATATATATATATATATATATATATATATATATATATACACAGTGGGTACGGAATGTATTCAGCCCCCCTTAAATTTTTCACTCTTTGTTATATTGCAGCCATTTGCTAAAATCATTTAAGTTCATTTTTTTTTTGTCCTCATTAATGTACACACAGAAAATATTGACAGAATATTGTTGAAAAACATATTGACAGAAAAACACAGAATTGTTGACATTTTTGCAAATTTATTAAACACTCTTTTATAACAAGGAGTGAAAAATTTAAGGGGGTCTGAATACTTTCCGTACCCACTGTATATATATATATATATATATATAGGGCGCTTGAGGGCGCTGTCTGTGTGTTTGTCTGTTGTTTACTGTGAGCGTCTCCCTATCGGGACGCTCCGTTCTCGTTTGGCACTCTTCCCGGGGAAGAGGTGTCTGCATCTGTGCCTGGTGATTCTGGCCCTGTTTGTGCTAAGGCATAACGGTGGCTGCAATCACAGGGCTCGCAGGTGAGCTCGTTGAGAAGTTTGAGAAAGTTGTCTCTCTCTCGGCTTCCCCGGGGCTGACGAGGATGACGTTTGTGTTTGACGTCATCGCGTCCGGCGACGAGCACTCCTCTGGCTGTTGTGTCTGTGTGGAGCTGCTGTGTGTTTGGGACGCGCTTCTGAGCCGCAGGAGGGTCTATATTTTATGTGTTTAAAATAAGACCTTATTTTCCTGTATAGTTTTCTGAGCATGTAGTCAGAAAAATTAGGGGGTTTTGGGCAAACTGAAGTTGATAGGCTGGCTAGTATATATTGTGCAGGCCACAAAATGGCCGCCTCTTAGCCACCTGTTGTTTAGAGTAGCTTCTCATCTGCTGTTTTCTAGAGTAGTTTGAGTTAGCACTCGACACTTCAGTTAATATGTATGTTTAGGTCGGCCTTAATCAGCCATCTGACATTGTTTGCTTGTGAGCTTCACTTTCTTTCTCTTATCCATGAGATTTGGAGGTGAAGCCCAGGCTTCACTAGGCTTGTGGCCCTGGAAGAAGGTTCATAGCTTAGCGGCCAGGCTAGAGCTAGGTTAGGTGTGTTATTTACTTATAATCCTATGTATACTATCCCTTGTGAGGTTGTACTGTATAGTTCTTAGTTCTGGCCTCCTCCTGAGGGAGTTGTTAGGCTGTATGCCCATTATCCCCTTGTTTTGTAGGTGCAATTGTTGAGTTTAACAGCTAGGTTGTAGACTGTTTTTAGACTTCCTGATGCTGTTATCTCAGGTGGTAGGCCCTTATCTTTGCGTAGATAAGTCATGCTCTGTGTGCTAGGCCTTTTATGCTATGGAAACTTTTATGCTATGGAAAATGTGGTTTTTCCTCTGAGCCACTTGTTTTCTTTAATCAAGTTTGAGTTGACGTTGCTAGTGTTTAGCATCCGTCCTCTATGGCTCAGTACAGTTTTGAGAATCTGTATGGAGAAAATTATTTTCCTTTTTGGAAATAGCATATACATCAAAGCATTGTGTTTGCTTTGAAGTTCTAGAATTTTGCCCTACATCATACGTGAGCTTACTTATGCTGCCACAGGTTAGCACCAGTTCTCATAATAGTAGGCTTTTTCATGTAGCCGTTATTGGAGACATTGGTGACCTAATATTCCCCATTAGTAGGTTTATTGGTGTTACTGAGTGCATCACCTGTTGGATTGCATACTCAGGGTTGTATAGAACCACTTTTTGAGAAAAGCTGGTTTCTATTAGCTCCCTTTTTGTGATCTTGTTAACAGCTATATTGCATATAACTTTGATTGTAGGCTCGTTATTAGGTTATTTAGCCTTCTTCTAGTTAGCACTTCTAACAAGTGCTGTTAAGCTGATCATAGTTTGCTCACATAGTTTACAGTGTTTCACGAGCTGAAGCCACGTGTCATTAGAATGGTAGGCCCCAACAGGCCTCCTTTCTAGTTCACATCTTGGCACAGTTTGTGTTTTATTCTCCAAACAGGCTGAACGCCACTTGTTGCTGAGATTGTAGGCCCCGTGGGGCCTCCTTTTTTAGCTGACTTGTTGGCAGGATGCCTGGGAATCCGAGAACCCATTCCACCATCGGCCACGCCCCACCTCTGTTAAGTAGGCCTTAAGCAGGTCTCTCGTGGAGTTTGGCGGCATAATGTGCATTCCTTCTCTAAGTAGTGCGTGAAAGGTTTTCCACTGAATGCATGGCCTGATGGTTGATATGGTCTTGGACTGGCTGATGCCACGTGTTTACTATGGTAGGCCCTAATAAGGCCTCCTTTTAGTTTATATGTTGGCACAGTATGTGTTATATGGACAAACAGGCTGAATGCCACTTGTTGCTGAGATTGTAGGCCCTATAGGCCTCCTTTTTAGCTGACATACTGGCAGGATGCTTGTGAATCCAATACCAACATCGGCCAACACTGCCACGAGCTGATGCCACATGTCTGAGGTTATAGGCCCTTCCAGGCCTTCCTTAATATGTGTTGGCATGTGTTGTACTCCTCTTGCTTTAAAGAGTAAAAAGGTGCTTTTACTGAGTACACTGCTCGTTGGATTGTGTCAGGTAAGTTGAACCACCTCAAAAGGGCCACACCTCACCCCGACGGATAGGCCCTAATCAGGCCTGTTCACGTTGGGTGGCAGCGTTCTATGTATTTCTTCTGAGGAAGTTTTTAATACATGGCTTTTTGGTGGTCTGGTTCTGGCAGCCACTTGCTGATGCCATATGTTTATTAGGTAGGCCTACTTCGGCCTCCGGTGCAACATGTGGAGTTCAGTCATGTACTCCTCTCGCTATGAGCTTTTACCGAGTATTCTGAGTGGCTAGCCTCTCAGGTGGAGTATGGTAGTGAAACCTTACTGAGGTTCGGTTTAACCTACATTTGCCTCCCTGAGTCTTATTTCTACTCTAGTTGAGCTAAGAGCCACCTAGAGCCTAGGGTGGATATTTTGTGCTCCTAGAAACGGCCACGAGACTTACGCCATGTGTCCTAGAGGTTGCTAGGCCTACGGGTCACCTTTTCGAACACACTGGAGTATGTTTTGTGTATTTCTCTTTGAGAATTATCTGTATACACTTTCGTTGATGTGATAAGTGATAAATCCAAACTCCTCTGTCGGGTTGTTTATCGTCCTCAGGGCCTAAACACTGCCACGAGCTGATGCCACGTGTACGTTAAGGTTATAGGCCCTTCCAGGCCTTCCTTAACCCTCACCAAGTTCCTTAACCAAGTTTTGACATGCCCTGACATTTGTGCTTTTTTTCAGTTGTTCATAAACATATTAATGGAGAAATTGTCATTACACTGTATTCAGCACAAATTAGGCTACCATAATATGCGAGGAACATGCATGTACATGTTTGTGTTTTTTAAGGAATAACGTTTATGCGTGGTTATTGAAAAAACAAAAAACTTAAGTCACTGAAATAAAGCCAAAAAATATATAATAAATCTGTGTTCACAAGAGTTCTGGGTATTGGAGGTTGTAGACTAGAGTTTTTGCTTCAAAATGAGGTAAAAATTATGCTGCCTGCTTGTTCACATAAAACAACAGAGAGATTTAAATTTTCTAAAACATCTTTGGTCAAGAAACACAGTATGCGTGGAGGCGTGAGTCATCATGAATAATGGGTGATTCTCACCTGAGAAGACAAAAGAATTGCATAAAGAGCTCTAATGACCTGCATAAATAATGAGGCCTTTCAGTCAGGTAGGCTGTGAAAAAACCCTCTGTGATCATGTCTCAAGCTCATCATGGTGTAAATTAAACATACAGAAAAAACAGCAATACTGTGAAATATTATTACATTTTAAAATAATGGTATTCTATTATATACTTTAAAATATAATGTATTTCTGTGATGCAAAGTGCCTGAACAATTATGTTACCTCTATGACATTTCATATAGGCTTCTAGCTTAAAAGCATGCACATTTGGAGAAATATTGATGGATTCACATATGTTTATGTCAATTTTCTATACAGAGGAGTAATATTTATTCAATATTTATTGTCATCACTGTGAGCACTGGATACTGTGTTTTCAATTCATACTTGCAGCCGGAGGGCGCTCTGTGCATTTTTAGTCCACAAATTCATCTAAAGAAGAACAGGAACCAGGAACTAACGGCATGTCTTCTAGAGGTCGCTAACCATGGCTTTAACATCCAGATAAACACTTTTCAAGACAAAAAATACACGATTGAGACGATGCATACAAGTATTGCCTCAGAATTTGCCTCAGAATAACGCTGGCTCCGTGGGCGTGGCCGCATTAATGGATAATGAGCTGAATCACAGACTTCTGACATGGCTCTCTTTTCATACAGATTACATAAACACAGAATTTTTGTTTTCTATTTGACTTACAGGATTTAAAGCCTGACATTTCAATGTTTTTTTAGACATAAGTCGCATTTTTTTGTGATTAGTATTCAGAGGGAGACGAGAGATCACACATCATGTTAGTTTTCTTTATTTTTCAAAAAGCACAACATTTTGTTTTTACACTGAGTGTACACAAATAAAAGAAGATATTGCACAGATTAAAGTTAATACGTGTTGGCTTAAGTTGTATTCCTCTTGTTTAAAGAGTAAAAGGTGCTTTTACTGAGTACACTGCTCATTGGATTATGTTAGGTGGATTGTTGTGAGGGCACTTTCAGCTTCTTTTGCTGCAATTGAAGTTTTCTGTCTACCCCATCAAGACAGATGTTCAGGGTGGCCCTTAAAATCAGGCCACTTTCTGTATAGACTTCTGTTTTTACATAACTACTATCATGTTGTAGGCCCCTTCTCGGCCTCCATGAATATGTGCCCATTGCATGGTCTACCTATTAGGTGAGCTTCGTACTTCCCTTTCAGGGTTGTGTTTGTAATAGTGCTTAGCTCCCTAAGCTGATCATGGTAGTAGGCCTAACCAGGCCTCTTCCTAAGTTTCAGCCTTAGGCTGGTTTATGCTCCCCTGGTCAGGGTTATTAATAGCGCACAGCCTCCTCAGCATGTTAATTAAGCACTGAGTAGATCCTAGGATGAGTGGATTGTACTACCCTCAATATGAGGGTTTATAGCACCCAGCTGAGTTCTGCTCTTCAGGATGCCCGTCTCTACGCGTGGGTCTGAGTTGCTCCTGCCTTTCTGCAGTCACTCTTACCTGCTCTCTTCTGTGAAGAATACGTTATGGAGATTCTTTACTCAGACAGGGCTGGCCGAGACTTAGTTTGTCTTATGGCAGACCAGGTCGGCCGCCCTGGTGGCATTGGGGGTGACTTCGTTCCCCTCTAGTGACTGGCCGGGGTTCCTTTTGGTTCTCTGGCCACATTCCCTTAAAGCAGAGGGGGGCAAACTATGGCCCGCGGGCTATATACGGCCCGCCAAACACTTTCATCCGGCCCGCGAGGGAGTTTTTAAAATATTACACTTGAGTAATGGTTTTGGTTCAGAATTTCTAATTTGATGCAATACAAGTGAACGCCAATAGATGGCAGTATAGCACGCAGTACAGTTAGAGTTTGGGCCTAGCTACTGTAGAATTAGAATGCACTCGGTAATAACTCAGATGTTAATGAATGAAAATGAGTGTGCCGAAAAAAAGAAAAGTGGACTCCGAATGTCGGGTGTTCAACGAAGAATGGACAGCAAAATACTTCACCAGTATCGGACAGAAGGCGGTATGTCTAATATGCCAAGAAGGTATTGCAGTTTTTAAAGACTACAACATCAGTCGTCATTTTTCAAGCAAGCATTCGAATTATGCAGCCAACCTGTCATCTGCAGAAAAGGCGAACAAACTTTAAAACTCGGCACAAACTTAAAAACCAAGAAATATACATTTACAAAACAGTGCTCTATTCAAGAATCTGTAACGAAAGCTAGTTATGTACTGGCACATAAAATTTCAAAGCACAGCAAGCCTTTTTCGGATGGGGAATTTGTGAAAGACTGTATGGTGGAGACTGCTGACATACTTTGTCCTGGTTCTAAAAGTCAGTTTGAGAAAATTAGCTTATCGCGGAGAACAATTACCAGGCACGTAGAAGTGATTGCCGAGGAGCTGCACTCGGAACTAAAAAAACAAAAAGCAGACGGCTTCAGTCTTTTTTCTGTCGCACTTGATGAAAGTACTGACATCAGAGACACTGCTCAACTTTTGATTTTTGTCAGAGGAATAAACAAAAATTTCGAAATAACAGAGGAACTCCTCGGGATGGAATCAATGATGGGAACGACCAGGGGCGTGGATTTGTATGACAGTGTGTCCGTCTTTTTGGAAAAAAATAACCTGCCATGGACAAAGCTGACAAGCGTCACAACAGATGGATCGCCAAATCTAACCGGCAAAAACACTGGACTGCTAAAAAGGTTACAAGACAAAGTAAAAGACGAAAGCCCGAACTCGGAATAACTGATATTTCTTTACTGTATTATACACCAGGAAGCCTTGTGTAAAAGTGTGTTGAAGCTAGTAAAAGTTGTCAAAGTGGTTGTGAAGCTTGTCGACTTTATACAGGCAACAGCGCTTAATCACTGGCAGTTTATTCAGCTCCTTAACGAAACGGAGGCAGAGCACCATGACCTCTTGTACCATTCAAATGTGCGCTGGCTAAGTCTCGGCAATGTGTTTCACCGTGTCTGGAAACTAAAAGGAGAGATAGCAACGTTCCTCGATGCGGTTGGTAAAACTGGCGACTTCCCCGAATTACAAGACACAGACTGGCTGGTTGACCTTCCGTTTGGTGTGGACACACTGAGGCATCTGAACGATCTCAATTTGAGACTTCAGGTAAAGGACGTTTTTGTGCAGGAACTGTAAAGCAACGTAAAAGCGTTCAAGGCCAAACTTGTATTGTTCTCCAGACAGATATCCAGCCGAGATTTTGCTCATTTTCCTACACTGGCCGGACTAAGCACACCAGTAACACAGTCTAGCATTGAGAGGTACAGCAGCACTTTGATCGACCTGCATGCAGAATTTTCCCGACGCTTCGCAGATTTTACAAAAATTGAGACTGAACTTGAACTTGTTTCATGCCCCCTATCTTTTGACAGTGAAAAAGCACCACCAGACACACAACTGGAACTCATCGACATCCAGTGTGACAGTACTTTGAAGGAGAAGTTTCAGACATCACCAGTTAACCAGTTTTATGCCTCACTGGATGAAAAAAAAATCCCAAACATAAAAAAGCTTGCACAAAGAATGCTTGTTTTATTTGGATCCACATATGTGTGTGAACAAACCTACTCAGTCATGAACTACAACAAATCTCAACGCAGATCAAATTTAACAAATAGCCACCTGTCAGCTATCCTGAGGATCTCAACATCAAAGATCACTCCGGACTTTGACACCCTTGCAAGGAGTGGGGACCAGGCTCATTGTTCACATTGACACTTTCATTACCATGATTTGGAAAGACAAAGACTAAGGTTCTCGCTCAGTTTTAATCAGACACAGTTTTATGATTATTAATATGTACATAGCAGTCACATGAGATTATATCTGTTGTAAATTTTAATCAGTAATAGATATTAAATAAGAATTGTTGTTTAATGTGACAAATGTTTCTATCAGATAATATATTTTCCATGCATACCTCCAGTGTAAATAAAAGTTCTTTTATCAAGGATTTAGTATGCGGCCCTTCACTTGGTTTGCAAAACTTGATGTGGCCCTCTGGTCTAAAAAGTTTGCCCACCTCTGCCTTAAATGGATCACTTTCTCTTCAAAAAAGTTGGTTGCAGGTGCCTGTAGCGGCCTGGGTAGGCTTTCTCTCTCTGGAAGGCCTTTTATGGGCTCAGCTTGGGCTGTTGGCCATAGGGAATGCTGTCACTGACAGCCTGGTGTGACCCGAGGGTGAGTTTCTAAGCGTTTCCTTCGAAACTGCTCGATGTTGTCAGACATATTTTTGGCATGCACTCTCCTCAAGCATGGCGGCATGGGTATATCGTTCCCCAAAGCTTTAATCAACGCAGAGCGAGTTCCCTTTCGAAAGGGAACGTCTCAGGTTACGTATGTAACCATAGTTCCCTGAGAACCAGGGAACGAGACTCTGCGTTTCCTTGCCATGCTTCGGGCTGTCTGCCTGCAGAACAGTCCCTCAAGATGCTAGATGTCTTCTGTTTCTCCAGGCGCTCCTTTTATACTTCCGGGTCGTGCCATATTACGTCATAGGCTTTCAGACACCTGGGTCACGTGACGTTCCCCAAAACATTAATCAATGCAGAGTCTCGTTCCCTGGTTCTCAGGGAATTATGGTTACATACGTAACCTGAGACGTTATTTGACCAGTCATGAAGCATCAACCTGATACTTAAATTATAAATATGTTTTCTGAGCTAGCAAAAGGGCCTTGGGGTCTCTCAGACACCACGCAGAATATGAGGGTTCAGATTGTTGAGTGGGAAAAAATGACATTAAATGACACAGGAGTGAAAAACAGACAGAAATAATGTGAATTAATGAGAAAGGGGATGTGAGAGCATGTAATAGAAAGTAAAAGATAAACCAGGAGTTTCTGTCAATTACCGTGTGAGCAGTTAGTCCTGTAGAGGGCTCTGATTGTCTCTGTAGACTCTACATTCTCCCAAAACTCATTAAAATGGATCAAGCCCCTGTAACCTTCTCCTGTCCACCCCCCTCCTCATCATCTTCAGGTTCCCAAGTAACAGGGTGAGTACTGTATGCTAAAACTACTTTTAGTTTAAAACATTTTATTTATTTTTATTTTTAACTAAATCAAACTGAAAACAGTCCTTGAAAAACTGAAATAAAAATCATTTTCATAGTCACTGAGCTGTCCTACAAGACTTTTCTTTTTAAAGGGGACCTATTATGCAAAAGTTACTTTTATAAGGTTTGTGTGATGTGTGTCCACACTGTGTGTAAACATCCAGCCTATAATGGTAAAAATTCATCCACTCCGTTTTTATAATCCTTATAAATCATAAACAGTCATTCCAAATGCACAGTTCCAGATTTCCCTCTACTCTTATGTAAGAGTAGGGAAGCCCCGCCCATGACTGGTGACGATCGGCCCTGTAAGCATAGATACAGCCCTGAGAGAACTGTAGCAGTCTGCCAATGTCCTCAATATGATGGTAAGTAGCTGATCAGTGGGCTTGCTGCAATTGAATGTATAAGTAAGAAACGTCCTCTGTCCCAGACGAAACCTAAACTACTATGTGGGGGACGCAAGGTAATTTAATAATTATAATATGACTGTGTGGTGAACTCTTGTTTAAATAATTATCATTTTGTGTTACACATATCTTTACAAGTACAATTTTGGCTGTATTATTTGTGTCCCCTTTAAAAATTGCTTATATTGTTTATAGGGGGTGACATCATGACCAGGAAACTATAAAGTACGCCCAAACCAAACAGTGCAAGATTCAGTGTGGAGGACTCACCACCTCACACTTCTGCCTATGAGGAGCTGTTGGAGGTTGTGACTCATGCCATAGCCATGTTAAACATTGCCTGGCCGGCTGAGAAACAGGAGGTTCACCATTGTAGGGTCTGCACAGTCTCAAGGATGAGCAGGTCCCACCATAAACCGTGTTTAAGTCTCAATTCATGGAGACTTTGGTTTGTAAATCTTACATTGATTCCGGACCGGCAGACACTAATGGATCACGAGACTCTTTCTTATGACTATTTCGATAAGTCCCAAACCTCTCCTCTGTGACTTCAAAGGAGATGCGAACACCACGGATCGGGTTTCGAGGAGACAGGCCCAAATTCCAAATGGTCATAAAAAGGAAAATACACGCACACACCCACAGACACACACACACATACAAAAGCCCTACATAAAGACTGTATACACAAATATTATACCTGCAAATATGAATGTATCTGCCATTATGGCTCTTGTTGCATGTATGTGTTACTAATGTAGAATCGTAGAATTGACTGTAGTAGGTTAGTTTTCATGTTAAACGATAGTATTAGAGTAGAAAGTGTATCTTCTTTATGTGATGAGAGACACCTGTTGAGTTTGATCTCTCCGTAAAGCTGTGAGTCCGAGCTATTCACCCATGTACGTTACATTTCTGTCAAATGCATCGTTCAATGTTTAATAGTACTATGAAGAAAATGCATTTGACATGGATTTGACATACCATAAATTAACCCGGGGGACAGGACAAAGGGATGTGGAAAACCGCCAAATTGCAACGCTATCATTGGAGGACGTTATCAGGAAGGCGTTCTGGTCTGTTGTCTTTAAAATACCACACCAAAAAACAACAAGTTTTCCTGCATACGTTCCTGCCGTAGAGACGGACTCTCTTCTTTATCTTCTGGTCATCTTACTTCCAGTTAAGCCTTCGTCTGAAACTTCGCTGAAGATCACCTCCTGAAGGAGCAACCACGACACTGAGCGCTCCGAAACTCTAAGCACCACAACGAACCTGCATGCAAGTATTTGTTAAGATTTTAAATACTGGGTTTCCTTGCTGGCTCTTCAAGGTTGACTGTTGGAATTGGCCATTCTTTGATCATCTCTCTTTCTGACTCTTACTTTCACTTTGTATGTATCTATGTCTACTTGTGTACATTTATCCGTAGAACCTTTGTATTACCCGTTCCGTATATTAAACACGTCATATCCATGCTTTTGTTCACTTGCTCATTTAACAACAACCAAGTCACTTTAACGTTCTGATCCTAATATCCTTGCTTTACGTTTGGATGCTATCACAGAAATTTATCCTCGTGGCCTGAGTATAACATTTCGGTCGTAATAGTCTGTGGATATCTTACCGGTTTGCTGGACGGACCGATAGCTTTCCACATAATTATTAAACTAGAACTGATCATATATGTGAGTGATTACAATTCGTTGTGATTAATTCACCATATATGGTTATTTCCCCCTTGGGTTGGAATGCGCATATAATTATTCATAAAACGTTGTGAATTATTATATTCATATTCCACCCATAAATTGATTAATAACTGTACAAATCGTCACACCATCGAAGTAAATTAAACGAACACTTCCTGCCATCAAGATCACAGCCTCTTTGCTGGGGCTAACGTTTTTTTTTCCCAACCTCCACGCCAAGGTTTGGGAAGGTCCCGAGGTGTCAACGTCATGGAAGAAACAGGTCTTGTATCGTGTTTTCAGTCCCCAAACTTATTTATTCCAACATCACAGGACTGAAAGATTACAGTTATGGGGCGATGCCCAGGGTTGAAGAGATGCTGGCCTGCTATCTCTCCTCTGAGTCAGCATCTTCCCTTAAAGCCCAGAGGTTACCCACAATGCCTGTTAGAACTACATTTGCCATATCAGGCTGACCTTCTAAGAGACTTGGATAAGGGTGAGGAAATTAGCTACAATGCAATTAGAGAGCTGTATCAGGATACAGATTTATCTCTCCGGGCCACCAAGGAGACGGCCAAGTCAATCGGCCACTCTGTGGCAGATTTGCTGGCCACGGAGAGGCATCTATGGCTCAATCTATCTAACATCAAAGATCGAGGCAAAAGCTTTCTCATGGACACCCTGCTGTCTCCTTCTGGCCTCTTTGACGACACTGTCACCTAGGTCATCGAGAGGTTTCAGAAGGGGATTAAGCAGGTGGCAGAATTTCAGAAGTCACCGCTCTCAAGTCTCTGGGGCTGCTGGGCAGGAGCAGTCTCAGCCATCTACAAGCTCCTCCCATAGGGTGCTGAGAAGCTGAGCATCGCCACCCACACTCACCCTCAGAAAGACTGGGTATCACTCATAGCCAAAGTCTTCGGAGGATAAAATGGATCTGAGGACCATTTTTATCTCTAAGAAGGCTTCAGCGAAGAAGTCCTGATGCCTGCTGAGTTGCTGTTGTTCCCAATTGCTTCCACTATGTTATGTTAACACTAACAGTTGACCGTGGAATATTTAGTAGTGAGGAAATTTCACAAATGGACTTATTGCACAGGTTGCAACCTATCACGATACCACACTTGAATTCACTGAGCTCCTGAGAGCTACCCATTCTTTCACAAATGTTTGTAGAAGCAGTCTGCATGCCTAGGTGCTTGATTTTATACGCCTGTGTCCATGGAAGTGATTGGAACACCTGAATTCAATGCTTTGGAGGGGTGTCCCAATACTTTTGGCAACATAGTGTTGGCCAGTCACTCACTGTCAAACAGTTTCAGAGACTGTTGGGTCTGATGGCAGCTGCATCCAACGTGATACCTTTTGGCCTGCCGCACATGAGATCCTTGCAATTGTGGCTCATTAGATCCTCTTGTGGCCAAGGGAAACTTCTTTCACTAAGAGTGGTTTATATCGGAACGGATTCCCTCGTTGGAAAACCCCTTGGTTCTCAACCACCACTGCAGTGGTCTCATGTGCTGGAGGCCAAAAGATATCATGTTGGACGCAGCTGCCATGAGCCCTAGTAGCCTCTGAAAGTGCTTTACAGTGATGTTCTGGCCTAGCTTTATTCTGGACATCGTGACCATGATGGTTTCGATACATGCAGGAGACAGTCGTGCCAGCATCATAATTGAATCCCAAACCACCCCCAAGAACATGGTTCTTTGAGAGGGTGTCAACAGCTCTTCTTTGTGTTGAGTCTAAACCCCAGATGTTTGATATGGCGGTGCCTATAAAGACGACATCTTAATGCTGAACTGGCATCTCTTGAGACTGAGCCAGTTGTCGATGTAATTTAACACATGGATGCCCTGGAGTCTCAGTGGAGCCATCCATGCATTTGGTAAATGTGCAAGGGGAGAGAGCTAGACCAAATGAAAGAACCCAATATTGTAACGCTTCGCTGCCGTAAGCGAACCTCAGGAACTACCTGTGTGAGGGTAGGATGGAAATGTGGAAGTATGCGTCCTTTAGATCTATCTTGACAAACCAGTCCTCTGACCTGATTTGACTCATGATAATAGGGATAGTTAAAATTTTGAACCTGAATCTCCTCAGAGAACTGTTCAAATGTCACAGATCTAAGATGGGACGCAACCCCCCATCCTTCTTCGGAACCATGAAGTACCAGCTGTAGAATCCGGACTCCCTCTTAGGAGGAGGAATGCATTCTATGGCCTTCTTCACCAAGAGCAAGTGAACTTCCTGTTCCAACACCCGATCCTGCTCTGGGTTTACAGAAGTCCAGACCACCCCGTTGAATGTCGGGGGGCAAGACCCAAACTGAGTCTGTACCCTTTTTCTAAAGTACGCAGGACCCACTCAGACACATTTGGAAGACAATTCCATGATCACCTAACTGCGTGACATAAATTACATTATGATGCAATTTTTTTGTGTTAAATATGCGTTAAATTATTTTAATGCGTTAAGGATTTTGAATTAAAATGCGTTAATGCGTTAATGTTGACAGCCCTGATATGTAATGCTTGTTGATGCTGGGACAAACACCACAAAATAAGTGTTTGCTAAAGAGCAGAAGCTGACGCTGACTGACGCTACTGTGTGCCGGCATCTCTTTTTAGCTTCTGTGTATGCCATCACATGGCACGTCATCAAGGACGTCACAACGCAACACCAATCAGGATTGGAATAGTTTCATTCATGCTTCAGACGTGCTATGCTAAGGGCGTTCCCCAAAGTGTCATCAAGGTGATGCAGTGCGAGTCCTCGAAAGGGAACTGTCATTCATTTGAGGCTATAAGACCACAGATTCTCAAGGTCTTCATCGTTCTGCAGTCATCAGCAGTCTTTCACCCACTCTCTGTGAGTGTAACACAGTTTCCTTTAGGAAAAGTAATTCGTAATTATCTCTGTCACAAACTGGAAGCTTGATTAGCAGCACAGTCACACTTGCTTCATACCACAGTAATGGGTTAATTCATCAATCATGTCACTGTTGTACCACCACTGTAATTGAAATCAGATAAAGTTAGCATGTTAGCTAGAAAAAAAAAAAGTTAATAAAATTCAGCTGTGAAATAAAAAAGCATTTGCATCCGAATAAAAGCATCCACACTGGATGTATAGCTAAAATAGCTTTGATTATCATTTATAGTCATTAGTTTGTTCAAAGTGGTCTGGAGGATTCAACAGCCACACTAGCAGCTCAGATAAACCTGTTAAGACATTCTGTTACACGTTTTGGAATGACACAAGGGTGAATAAATTAAAGATTTTTAATGTTGGGGTGAATTGTTCCTTTAAGCTGGTATAAACTGGTTTTCCAGTAGGAACATGGCATTTTTTTCCAGTTTATAAAACCATTAATGCTCTATTAAGTGCTTTCTTCATTTTTTCTCCTTGCTCTCTTTTTCTTTCTCTCCCTCATTTGCTCACCCTCTTTTTTTGGCTCACTTTGATGAAGCCTCATCAAGGCTGAAAACGATTCGTCTTTCTAAATTAGATTAAGAACACTTCACCATGCACACTTCATACGAGACGTGCCCTTTTCCCGACAGCACACGTCAAAGAACTGAACACAGTTAACAGGAGAGAGTTTTAAGTGCTCTGCGTCAGATCAAAAGGTGGCAGGAAGTGTGATTAAGCCCAGCAGGAAGCAGCAGACATAGATCATGTGAACGTTGCCCTTTCCTGTGCTCACACAGGCATGTGTGTATTAATGGCCTTGGGTTGAATTTAGATGCCTGGCAGAAAGGGCACACATGTAACCGCATATCTTCTCTGGCCCAAGTGAAAGATCCATCAGATGCACAATGGATTTCTCACCATCTTTGCCCTTTTTGTGTTTGAGAGGACGGAAGAGGTGAGAGATGGATGGAGGAAGAATAATGACAAAGTAGAAATGAACTTGAGAAGGAAGCTCTTGAATCATGCTGGAGGATAATGTGTCTGGGAGAATCTCACAAAAACATGTCCAGGTCATACTTCACCCCAAACATAAAGAATAAATGGATGATTGTTTAAGGATGATTGTGACCTTATTTTAAACAAAATAAAGCACATTTGATCTCCATCAATTTGCATCTGGACACATCTGTGGGTGGGTGTGGGGATGGGGGGGGGGCATATTTTTGACAGATATCATCAGATTCACCCATCTGGAGGAAAAGAAAAAAAAAAACACACACACACACACACATTGTCCTTTTTCAGAGTTGTGCAGTCAGAGAGAAGTGTAGGAGAGAGACTTTGGGTAAGAAGGTAATACAAAGTGACTGCAGCATCCATCATACTAGCAGCTGGTGAGATGGAGAGAGAGAGAGAGAGAAGAAGAAGAGACTAGAATAAAGCCACAAAAGCCCAGCAGGACCCTCAGCTCACACACTTTTCAAATACCAAAGCTTTTATCTTTTCAGTTTAGTTGTGGAGGTTACCATGGGAGAGTCGTTTCCATGGCTCCATTTTTTACTGTCATTACATCGACACTCAATGGCTTCGTTGTCGTTCTCTCTGGGGTTTGGAGGACATGTGTTCATCATGTTGTTCTTTGTCACAGAAACCTGCCCTCAATCCCAGGGACCTAAAGGTGAGCAAACAGATGACATTAACATGAAACAGATTACTCAACTATTCATTGTTACTTTTTTTTTTCTTTCACTTCTACTTCAGTGGTCTTGAGAGCCTACAACAGTTTTAAAGGGATGGTTTACCCCCTAAAAAATCTGTCATCATTTACTCACCCTCAACTGTTTGGTTACCAACATTCTTCAAAATATTTTCTTTTGTGTTTAGCAGAAGAAAGAAATTCATACCAGTTTGGAACAACTTTAGGGTGAGTAAATGATGACAAAATTTTCATTTTTGGGTCTCAGATAAACAAGAAGCAAACACAGTGTTATGAAAGAGCTCAACAACACTGAATCTCCTGAATCTCTATTTTCAACAGAATCACCGCCTTGAATCCCAATGACATGTGACCTCCCTGTGATGTGGCCACAGCATGTGAGTCTTTCTCGTCATTGGTAATGGCATGCTTGTGCTGATCCTATTAGCTCCAGCAGTAAATCAATTTGAGTGTGAATCCAGGGAGAGAACAGCAATCGAGTGAAGGGGAGGATGCCGGGCTGCATGTTTATGTGGTTGTGGATGCAGATAAGAAGTGGGCAGCGTATCAAACTCTGTGTGTGTGAAGGGGCTGAAAGCTCAATGTGTCTGGAAGGTGAATACAGCTCACCCGCTTTGCCAGAGTGAATTACCTCCACAGCATGTGTCAAATGGGTATGCAGGGTGTGGAGCACTTCTGGCTCATGGACCCATTGCTCAGAGGTCGCTCTTTTACAGCTCAGGACATGTAATGGAGTTCTCAGTTATGATGAACTTATCAGCTTGGTCTTAACACTTAGGTTAACACTTCAAAATAAGTATACATCAGTATTACTCAGTACTTAAATGAATAATTACACTGTAACACGGACACCTTAAAATAAAGTGTAACCCAAAGCACTTATAAATCATTTGCAATCTATTATAATTAATTAGTAGTTTAAAAACTGTAGTTAATACGTTAATAGACTGTATACAATAGTGAGTTCTTCATTCATTGTCACTGTAATTAACAAATAATTGTTGTTTAATTAGCTTATATAAAGAGAGTTAGATAATGCTTTGTTAACAACTTATTAACCATAAATAGTTCTCACTTTAGATTAGGTCACAGAAAATTGGAAAATGTCAAGTGTTTTAATCCAGCCTTTGTTGGACATTAATTACATTAGTATTAAGAGTCCCTTAAAATTTACAATACATTAAGCACAAACACACACACACATGTTTGTTTTGCTATCAAAGTGATCAAAGTGAGGACATTCCATAGGCGTAATGGTTTTTATACTGTACAAACTATACATTCAATCCCCCTACACTACCCCTAACCCTAAACCTACCCATCACAGAAAACATTCTGCAGTTTTACATTTTTAATAAAACATTGTTTAGTATGTTTTTACAGCTATTTTAAATATGACTCATGAAATGTCCTCATATTTCATGTTTATGTCGAAATACCAGTGTAATACTCATGTCATTATACAAATTTGTGTCCTCATAAATCAAAAAAACGTGCGCACACTCGACGCACACACACACACACGTTGGGTTTCCATGTTTTATTGGGACTTTATATAGAAATAATGATTTTTGTACAGTACAAACTGTATATTCTATCCCCTAAATCTACCCCAAATCTTAACTTTTAAATTTTAACAATTTGACCTAATGAGTATATGTATGTATTTCATATTGATAACATTGTTATTTTATTTATTTATTTATTTATTTATTTATTTACTTATTTGTTTTTTGTTTTTGTATAAGCCACATAAGTGGTTGTGTTTAGCTTTGGAGATAGGCTTAATGTATTTAATGTATTTGTAAACATTTTAAGGGACTCTTAATACTTATGTAATTAAAGTCCAATAAAGGTTGGTATAAATCACTTAATTAATGATATTTTCCTATATTCTGTGACCTAATCTAAAGTGAGAACTATTCGTGGTTAATAAGTCATTAACAAAGCATTATCTAACTCTTTATATATAACCTAATTAAACAATAATACTTTGTTAATTACAGTGACAATGAATGAAGAACACACTGTTTGTATGGTCTATTAATGTATTAACTACATTTTAAAAACTATTAACTATAAACTAGTTTGCAAATTATTTTTAAATACTTTACTACTGTATACTTATTATAAAGTGTTACCAAATTGAGCATAAAAATTAGATCTGTGTGGTGCCTGATTGCGCAAAAATAACTTTGATGATGCAGAAATGCTCTGATTAGTTGACTCTGCATTGGTAGTTTGTTGCTAAGGTGTTTTGAATGGTTTTAAACATGTTGCTATAACTAGAGAATTCTAGGTGGTTGGTAATTGGTCCAAATTAAAAGAGCCTAAATTTATGTCTCTATTATAGTCTAGTCCCTGGAAATATCTTCAATGTATTCATATATGCATTTGTTACTCATTTTATAGGTTGCCAGACTTTAAGGTTTGTCCAAATCTCTATGTGATGATATACAGCAAAATTATAAAGCTAGGATATTGCTATGAAATTAATAATTCTTATATCAGATATAAAACCTATTTTTTACAGGGACCAGATGTCATTGATGAGTCCTGCTGACTCAAACTTTCTCAAGTCTCTTCAAACTGTTTTTCAAACACCTTGGAAATGACAGGTATGTTGAACAGAAACTTTCAGAAATGGCACAAAGGTGTGTGACTGTTCAAGTCTCTTTCTTTAGATCAGTGTGCTCAATAATGTGCCTTTTTGGCCTTCATTATGTATATTTGGATGTTGTAAATAAAATACAGTCAATCAAAAAGTCATTCTTTTAAATCTCTTCACATTCTTTGTTCTAGTTCCCTGCACAGTCCCACCTGATAGGGCCATTAAGGGAGGGTCTTTGTCTTCCCAGGTGTGAAACACTTCATTATTTATGATCTTGATTTTAGCCATGAAAATGTTGTAAGTAACAGAAATAAGCACAAATGTCAGGGCATGTCAAAACACCTCCAGGGTGCTAAGTAAAACAGTGAATTTTTAGTTAAAAAATTGATGTAACTGATTACCTAAAATTGTTTGAGTTTTGTCAACTTATTCGGGTTGACAGTGCTGTAATTATTTTTTGTTTTAGTTCAACAAACTTGTTTCATTGTTTCATTTAATTATTTTTTAAAAATAATAATAATTACTTACTAATTTTAGTTTTACATTTTATATAGATTTTAAATTAATTTGAAAGTTTTTCATCTAATATGTATATTTTATTTTATTTAGCTTTATTCAGTTACCGAAAAGTTAGTTTTAGTTCATTTTAGTTGACAACACTGAAGATTACTGGGTTCTTGTTCTGAGGAGAAACATCTGAGAAGCAGAAGACTTAAGATAATGTCTACATTTAATCTCATTACTGGATAAGAGATTTTCTAATATAGGGGATATTAAAGAGCTATCAATTGTGAGAGCTTTTATGTTGTGTTTTTCTTTTTCTTTCTCAGTGAATTCAAAACACATCCGATACCCACACACATGCTATTTTTATCATTCAGTCTTTTTCCTCAAAAGAACATCACTTTATATAACATTAAACAGTCAATAGTGTCTTTTACACATCAAAGTAATTCCTCCTTTCTGTGTCTGTCAAGACCTTGCTCCTTTCTATTTTCCTTGTGTGCTCAGCTGTGGACCCCTTGTGCCACATAACATTCTTTCCTCTGATGCCACCAGAGCTCATTTCACCCCTGATCAAGTTTCCGCATGATCCTCTCACAATACACTGTAGGTGAGGAGATATTGGCCATGTTCATCCGAGTTTTTGCCACTTCTTCCTTCTGTCTGGAGTTCCCCATAACCCTTCGCTGTTGTGTTGTACACTGAAGGCAAATTTACCCAGCTTGAGCAGGGAGTCCACCACAGAGACTGGTTATTGGGGAATGTAATGAGAAATGCCAGCGTACACCAGGAAGATGGAGTGCGGCAGCTTGTGCCTGAGGTTGGTCTGTTACAACACACTTTATGGAGGTATGGCTGATGACAGAAGTCACACCACAGAATGGCTTCCTGGTGCTACCTTATAGATTTATTATACTCAGAGCAATAAAAGATTAATAAAATAGAGCACACAGTGCACTAACATCATTGATGCGTCACTCTGTTAAATCTTTTAAATTCACAATTTCAATACACAGGTCAATATGAAACAGTATTTGCAACCTATTTTATTTCCATAATGTGGTGTATTTGAGATTGGAACATGTACAGTGGTTGATTGTTTGCATTGGAAAATCAATTGAATTATGAAGTGGATGTTCCAATACAGAATGGAGGGGTTAAAAAATTGGTAACATCAGTCAAAGATGAAAAATTGTCAGAAGCAGATCAAGTATTTACGTTGTGATGGAAAATGAAAATGAAAATTTTCTTTGAAAAATGTGCTATGGATGATTTTAAAAAGGATGTAAATAGGGTACATTTTTATTCCATGTTGACTTGTGTATATGCGCAGTGACAGACAGAGAGAGAGACAGACAGACAGACTAGATAGATAGATAGATAGATAGATAGATAGATAGATAGAAACAGTGAAATATACAAATTAAAGCATATTTTTCTACATGTATGTACATTTAATCTTTTGGCCGATCTTCTGTTTTTAAAACACAAGAGTATTGCGCCTCATCACCAATAATAGGGAGAAAGCAACACCCAGCCATGGAGACATCCTTTAGGTCCAGCAGGGCAATTTCAATTACAAGAAGTCTGTCAAACCAGACAATAAATGTACAGAGAGAACAAGAAGAAGGAGGTTTAAGTAGGCCTATAATTTTGTGCTATCACCTGGCATTCCTGTTATCCAAACACAAGGAGTGACCGTGTCAGCCGAATAATTTCTTCTATTATTCGGCAGAATTATTTGTTATTCATTCATTTGTTATTCAAAGCCATTATCCATGCCTTTAAGAATAAGGTATTCAGCTTCGGGAACATCCCTAGTGTGTAGTGAGCCGTGTTCTCAGCTGGAGTTGTTGAAATGCAGTAAGATGGGAAGCGTTTCATGTCTTTCCATCACTAATGATGGAAATGTGTCCACCCTAAGTCTCTTGGCAACCGTGAGCAGATCAGTAAACTTTCTGTGTCCCTTAGGAACATGCAAGGGGTTCCGTACCCTCACTTTATCCCCCTCGTGGAAACAAGGAGTGCGAACACCCCACTTATCATCAGTGTGGCCTACTTTTTCATTTTGTGTTGGCGGGTGCACAGGAGCAGATGGCAAAATAGACAGCCGAAGCTGAAAGCGTGAATTACCTGTTGCAGCATGTGGAGTGTCACAGTACACCTGCAAGAAGTCAGTTACCACAGGCTTCCATGGCTTATGTTGCTGGATGGCCATTTGGTCAGTGTGTTTGAGCACACAGATGAACCTCTCTACAGCACCATTAGCTGCGGGGTAGTAGAGAGAGAAACAATGGTGATGAATATTCCTTCCTTCCAGGAAAGCAGCAAGCGCAGCAGACGTAAACTGAACACAATTCTCAGTAACAATACTTAATGAATTTCCATGGCAGCTGAAGAACGATGACAGAAACAAAACCACACAATCCGTAGTGAGTGTGAGTAAAGAAGACCTCAGGCCATTTGTTGTAATAGTCAGTTAATGTTATAGCAAACCTGCTGTCGGATACATGATGTCAAATGGCTCGACTGTATCCAGGTGTTTCTGCAACTATGGGCACGTTTAAGTCCCAGCAGTGAAATTTTTAGATTTATGTTAAAATTTTTCATATGATGCTTGATGAATATAAACACAGTGTTATTACACACCTTGACGTAAAAAAATGATTAATGTGAATGAAATGAAAATGAAATAAAATTATGAAGCATTTGTAGGTCCAAACACTATTTTTGTTCATGTCCCACAATGCTAAGATACTTAAAAATTAGCTATTTCTTTAACAACTAATACTAACATCTTAAAGTTCTTTTTTGTTTACTGAGCATTTATATAATTTTATTTAATATAATTAGACCTGTCCCACACTTTTGAATCCACTGAAAAAGACTTTTAATATGACATTTGTTCAAAGCCAAGCAAATCTAGTTTCTATAGAAACAGAAATTAGCACATAAGCACATGGCTGACAAATTGGGCCACCCACATTAGGTCCCTCACGAGATCCAGAAAAACAAGATAAAGATAATATTTTGTTCTGAAGTATTTATCCTTACCATATACAGCTTAGTAATTGTGTATTTTGAACTACAATTTTAAAATATAGCTGCGAGCAGCGATGGCGGGCCCAAGCCCGGTGGCACCGCCACCCCGGTGGCTTCAGGGCAACTGTGCACAGCGGGCAATAGGCACTTAAAACGGTTAAACATCAAAGGACTATGTCAAATTCACTCCACATTTACTGCACTACAAGGTGCCACTATAGAGCCCCTCCTCCCTGCCCATTTTCAAAGGATTACATGTGCCAAGTTTTAACATTATTCTGATGAATTTTGAAGCAAATCAGGTAAAAATAAGAGGGTGATCTCAATGTATGCTGAAAGTGACACATTTTCTGCTTCCAGTTGGTGGCGCTATGACTTTGAATCACAATAGTCACATCCATGTGATCAGCCTTGTACAACGAAGACTAAGCCGAAGTTTCATCAAAATCAATTAATGTATGCAGAAGTTATAACACTTTGTTTCCCTTTTCTTGCCATAAATTCGTTGCCTCGCCACGGCCAAACCGTTTGAGATATCCAAAATCCGTTTGCAATTAAACAACTTCAATGTGTTAGCAACAAGTTAAAAAAAGTTTGGTGTAAATTGGATAAACCCTGTAGGAGCAGTAGTATAAAATTCATAGCCTGTTTTTTCAAAAAATTAACATTCAAACCAAAATAGCTGACTTCCTGTTGGTCGGAGCTAATGAATGTAAATTAGAAAATTGTCCGGCTTGATGAGAACAATATGTGTACCGAGTTTGGTGATTGTAGGAAAAACTAACCCCCCCACTTTTGTCAAAAGGTGGCGCTACTGAGCCCCTCCACCACGCCCATTTCTATGGCTTTGTCCATGTCTACTGGTTGACAATATTGATGTGTGTGTCGAGTTTCATGCAATTTGAAGCATGTTAAGAGCCTCAAAAACACTCAAGAATATTATTACAGTTTGACCTGTTGCCATGGCAACAATATTTCAAATATCAAAAATCCTGTCATAGGTCTACATCTGCTGTGTATTGACATTACACTGATGAAGTTTGAAGCAAATCAGGTAAAAATAAGAGGGTGATCTCAAAACATTTCAAAAAGTGATACACTTCCTGCTGCCAGTTGGTGGCGCTATAACTTTGACTCACAATAGTCACATCCATGTGATCAGACTCCTATAACGAACACACTCGTGAAGTTTCATAAAGATCAATATATGTATGCAGACGTTATAACACATTTCCTGTTTCCTTTTTCTCGCCATAAATTCGTTGCCTCGCCACGGCCAAACCGTTCGAGATATCAAAAATCCCCTGGCAATTTTTAATCATCAGTGTCTTGACTTCATGCTGACCGAGTTTGGTGGCGATCGGATTAATCGTCTAGGAGGAGTATATCAAATTCCAGAGCATGCGTTTTTCAAACAACCCTTAATAGCTGACTTCCTGTTGGCGTGGTGTTTAACTTAGAGCACGAAAGTTGTTCGGCCCGATGAGGTCTATATGTGTACTGAGTTTCATACTAATACGTGCAAGCGTGTTTAATATATGGACCAAATTTTCAGACTTTTTTCAAGGGGGCGCTGTCGAGCCCCCCTGCCACGCCCGGGTACCAGCCTCTCCGGCGTCCTAATGGCCGCGGATTCCAATGTGTGTGCCAATTTTCAAGAGTTTTTGAGCATGTTAAGGCCCCCAAAAAGCCCCGGAAGACGGAAAAAAAAAAAAAATAAAAAAATAAAAAAAAAAAATAATAAATATAGCTGCGAGCAGCGATGGCGGGCCCAAGCCCGGTGGCACCGCCACCCCGGTGGCTTCAGGGCAACTGTGCACAGCGGGCAATAGGCACTTAAAACGGTTAAACATCAAAGGACTATGTCAAATTCACTCCACATTTACTGCACTACAAGGTGCCACTATAGAGCCCCTCCTCCCTGCCCATTTTCAAAGGATTACATGTGCCAAGTTTTAACATTATTCTGATGAATTTTGAAGCAAATCAGGTAAAAATAAGAGGGTGATCTCAATGTATGCTGAAAGTGACACATTTTCTGCTTCCAGTTGGTGGCGCTATTACTTTGAATCACAATAGTCACATCCATGTGATCAGCCTTGTACAACGAAGACTAAGCCGAAGTTTCATCAAAATCAATTAATGTATGCAGAAGTTATAACACTTTGTTTCCCTTTTCTTGCCATAAATTCGTTGCCTCGCCACGGCCAAACCGTTTGAGATATCCAAAATCCGTTTGCAATTAAACAACTTCAATGTGTTAGCAACAAGTTAAAAAAAGCTTGGTGTAAATTGGATAAACCCTGTAGGAGTAGTAGTATAAAATTCATAGCCTGTTTTTTCAAAAAATTAACATTCAAACCAAAATAGCTGACTTCCTGTTGGTCGGAGCTAATGAATGTAAATTAGAAAATTGTCCGGCTTGATGAGAACAATATGTGTACCAAGTTTGGTGACTGTAGGAAAAACAAACCCCCCCACTTTTGTCAAAAGGTGGCGCTACTGAGCCCCTCCACCACGCCCATTTCTATGGCTTTGTCCATGTCTACTGGTTGACAATATTGATGTGTGTGTCGAGTTTCATGCAATTTGAAGCATGTTAAGAGCCTCAAAAACACTCAAGAATATTATTACAGTTTGACCTGTTGCCATGGCAACAATATTTCAAATATCAAAAATCCTGTCATAGGTCTACATCTGCTGTGTATTGACATTACACTGATGAAGTTTGAAGCAAATCAGGTAAAAATAAGAGGGTGATCTCAAAACATTTCAAAAAGTGATACACTTCCTGCTGCCAGTTGGTGGCGCTATAACTTTGACTCACAATAGTCACATACATGTGATCAGACTCCTATAACGAACACACTTGTGAAGTTTCATAAAGATCAATATATGTATGCAGACGTTATAACACATTTCCTGTTTCCTTTTTCTCGCCATAAATTCGTTGCCTCGCCACGGCCAAACCGTTCGAGATATCAAAAATCCCCTGGCAATTTTTAATCATCAGTGTCTTGACTTCATGCTGACCGAGTTTGGTGGCGATCGGATTAATCGTCTAGGAGGAGTATATCAAATTCCAGAGCATGCGTTTTTCAAACAACCCTTAATAGCTGACTTCCTGTTGGCGTGACGTTTAACTTAGAGCACGAAAGTTGTTTGGCCCGATGAGGTCTATATGTGTACCGAGTTTCAGACTAATACGTGCAAGCGTGTTTAATATATGGACCAAATTTTCAGACCTTTTTCAAGGGGGCGCTGTTGAGCCCCCCTGCCACGCCCGGGTACCAGCTTCTGCCCGGCCCTGTTGGCCGCGGATTCCAATGTGTGTGCCAATTTTCAAGAGTTTTTGAGCATGTTAAGGCCCCCAAAAAGCCCCGGAAGACGGAAAAAAAATAAAAAAAAAAAAAAAAAAAAAAAAAAAATAAATATAGCTGCGAGCAGCGATGGCGGGCCCAAGCCCGGTGGCACCGCCACCCCGGTGGCTTCAGGGCAACTGTGCACAGCGGGCAATAGGCACTTAAAACGGTTAAACATCAAAGGACTATGTCAAATTCACTCCACATTTACTGCACTACAAGGTGCCACTATAGAGCCCCTCCTCCCTGCCCATTTTCAAAGGATTACATGTGCCAAGTTTTAACATTATTCTGATGAATTTTGAAGCAAATCAGGTAAAAATAAGAGGGTGATCTCAATGTATGCTGAAAGTGACACATTTTCTGCTTCCAGTTGGTGGCGCTATTACTTTGAATCACAATAGTCACATCCATGTGATCAGCCTTGTACAACGAAGACTAAGCCGAAGTTTCATCAAAATCAATTAATGTATGCAGAAGTTATAACACTTTGTTTCCCTTTTCTTGCCATAAATTCGTTGCCTCGCCACGGCCAAACCGTTTGAGATATCCAAAATCCGTTTGCAATTAAACAACTTCAATGTGTTAGCAACAAGTTAAAAAAAGTTTGGTGTAAATTGGATAAACCCTGTAGGAGCAGTAGTATAAAATTCATAGCCTGTTTTTTCAAAAAATTAACATTCAAACCAAAATAGCTGACTTCCTGTTGGTCGGAGCTAATGAATGTAAATTAGAAAATTGTCCGGCTTGATGAGAACAATATGTGTACCGAGTTTGGTGATTGTAGGAAAAACTAACCCCCCCACTTTTGTCAAAAGGTGGCGCTACTGAGCCCCTCCACCACGCCCATTTCTATGGCTTTGTCCATGTCTACTGGTTGACAATATTGATGTGTGTGTCGAGTTTCATGCAATTTGAAGCATGTTAAGAGCCTCAAAAACACTCAAGAATATTATTACAGTTTGACCTGTTGCCATGGCAACAATATTTCAAATATCAAAAATCCTGTCATAGGTCTACATCTGCTGTGTATTGACATTACACTGATGAAGTTTGAAGCAAATCAGGTAAAAATAAGAGGGTGATCTCAAAACATTTCAAAAAGTGATACACTTCCTGCTGCCAGTTGGTGGCGCTATAACTTTGACTCACAATAGTCACATCCATGTGATCAGACTCCTATAACGAACACACTCGTGAAGTTTCATAAAGATCAATATATGTATGCAGACGTTATAACACATTTCCTGTTTCCTTTTTCTCGCCATAAATTCGTTGCCTCGCCACGGCCAAACCGTTCGAGATATCAAAAATCCCCTGGCAATTTTTAATCATCAGTGTCTTGACTTCATGCTGACCGAGTTTGGTGGCGATCGGATTAATCGTCTAGGAGGAGTATATCAAATTCCAGAGCATGCGTTTTTCAAACAACCCTTAATAGCTGACTTCCTGTTGGCGTGGTGTTTAACTTAGAGCACGAAAGTTGTTCGGCCCGATGAGGTCTATATGTGTACTGAGTTTCATACTAATACGTGCAAGCGTGTTTAATATATGGACCAAATTTTCAGACTTTTTTCAAGGGGGCGCTGTCGAGCCCCCCTGCCACGCCCGGGTACCAGCCTCTCCGGCGTCCTAATGGCCGCGGATTCCAATGTGTGTGCCAATTTTCAAGAGTTTTTGAGCATGTTAAGGCCCCCAAAAAGCCCCGGAAGACGGAAAAAAAAAAAAAAAAAAAAAAAAAAAAAATAATAATAATCCTTAGAAGAACAAGAGGGCCCTGCGCGAATTTTCGCTTGGGCCCTAATAATAATCCTTAGAAAAACAAGAGGGCCCTGCGCGAATTTTCGCTTGGGCCCTAATAATCCTTAGAAGAACAAGAGGGCCCTGCGCGAATTTTCGCTTGGGCCCTAATAATCCTTAGAAGAACAAGAGGGCCCTGCGCGAATTTTCGCTTGGGCCCTAAAAATACATTTATATTACTGTTGAAGACATAGCACCTTATATATATATATATATATATATATATATATATATATATATATATATATATATATATAAAAGTCAAAACTAATGTATCAGACATTGCTAGCTGCCAGTTATCTGTGCAATATTAGCAAAAATGTAATTTCTGCAACAGGTCTTTAAAGAGGTAAAGACCCTGTGTTACGTTACAGACAAATTCAAGGTTAATACTGTATATTACACTGCCACAACATTAAAACAACTAACAAGTGAAGTGAATTTCATTTATTGCATCATTACAATGGTACCTGTCAAGGGGTGGGATATATTAGGTAACAAATGAACAGTCAGTTCTTGAATTTTGTGTTGGTGAAAAGATGAATGACTTTGACAAGGGCCAATTAGTGATGGCTATACAATTGGGTCAGAGCATCTCCAAAATAGCAGATTGTAACGAGGCGGGACTCAGGGTAAGATCCATCTGCAGACTTTATTAAACAGAGCTCGTAGTAAGACAGGCAATGGTCAAACAGTGGCAAACAGGTATGGCAGAGAGCAGGCAGAATGGTAGTCGAGGAACATGCAATGAATCAGGGCAGGCGGAAAGCATTCACAAAACCAGGAAACAATAAACAATCCAAAAGGTCCAAAGGGCAGGCAGCAGGAATCGTAATACGGGGAACAGACGGGATCAGTAACAGACACGCAGACAGACAGAGAAGATAGAAATGCTCAGAATTGCAACAGTGGTTAACAAGACCTATGTAACGAATGTAGTGGTTATTACTAAATTTATGGATGAAATATGAATATAATAATTCATAAGGTTATGAATAAATTATGATTCATATATCGACCCAACGGGGAATTAAACATATATTGTGAATCAATTACAACGAATTATAATCAATTACATATATGATTAGTTCTGGTTTAATAATTATTTAGAGAAACTGTTCGTTTGTCCAGCAAACTAAGTCCCTCACAGAATATTATAAACAGAGTTATTCTCTGGCCATGAAAATAACTAAAGCATAAAGCGATCGAAAAACGTTAAAGTGACTTGGTCTTCAGTTGAAAGAACAACAGAACAATCGAGCATGAATTAAAGTGTTTAATATATGCAGCTATGACTGAGATTATACGTCTAAAATATATACAGAAGGTATACACATATATATACACAAGAGTGAAAATGAAGAAAAGACAGGGAAAGAAAGATGATCAAAGAATGGCAAATTCTTTGTTAAACCTTTTTGAGAGAGAGCCAGCACAGAAATCAGTTTAGACAAATTCAGATAAATGATAATACTTGCTTATTGTTTCAAGTCCGTGTGTAGCAGTTTCAATGCGCCTGGCTGGGTTGGTCCTTTCAGAGAGGGTTTCTCCGGCGGGGTTTTCAAAAGAGGTTTAAGCTTAAGTAACTTAGCCGAAGAGAGAGAAAGTCTAAGGAAGTGGTCCTCCCGAACTGCGCGCGTGGTTGGGAAGCGCGGTCACCTGAGGCGTCCATGCACGAGGTGCTCGTGAGTCAGTCGGGAGACAAAGGAGAAGAAGAAGAAGAGCGAAGAAAGACGAGGTGAAGGTGTGTGTCGTTGTTTTATGGAACCCAAGCTAACACACCTCCTGAATTGTAGCAACCAATAGATGCGCAGCACTATTTGGCGGGCAAAGTTCCTTTGTTTGGAATCCTAGCTGAGTTTGCATACTTAATGCCCATCAGATCGGATTTCGAGATGGAGCGTGTTCTTCACAGGATCATTAAACACATAGAAAAATGCATTTGTCCGTTTTGTGACGTCTCAATGAATAGCTCAAGTCCGGAGCTTTAAAACGAGATCAAACTCGATAGGTCGGAAAGGCATAGGGAAGAAGTTATGGTTTACAGACAGAATTCCACTATTACCATGCACACTAGCACAAATACACTCCTTTAAACACTAGGAAACATGCATACGCTTCAAAATACAGGATGGGTATATGTTGACATAATTTGTATTTTACATATACAGTCAAAAATGTATGTTTGTGAGTTTCTGTATGTGTCTGTGTGTGTGTTTTTGTGTGTCCCTGTGTGTGTGGGGTGTTGGAATGTGGATCTGGTCAGTCTCTGGGGGGGTGCTCCTTTTGAAGTCACCAACGTGAGGAAGTTGGACTTTTCTGTTTACCATCGCAGGCCCACAAACCTGCCGAAAGTCACAGCCGTCCGGCGCCGATTTAGTGATTTATAAACAAAGTTCACCAGGTTAAAAGCGTTCTGAAAACTCCAAAGTTTATTGACTCTGAACGGATCCATCCAGACGTTACACCTAGCAAAGTGTGTGAGGGTGTGTGTGGCTTAAATAGTCCAGATAATGTGCTGTAGCAGTATGTGGCAATTGGTGATTGGTGGAGTGAGTGCAGGTGATTGCCAGGGAGGATTGTGGGAAATGTAGTCTGGAAATGACTGGGAACGTGACAGAATGTCCCCCTCCTGGAAGGGGCGTCCTCATGCCGTGGATGGAACAACCAGGGAGGGGGGGTGGGTGACCTGGAGACGTACTGGCAGGTGAAGGTGTATGTACAGACGGGTAAGGGGGTCTCCAGGGCAGATCCAAGGACTCTATGTGTCCTGGCAGGTCAGGAGCCTCGGGCAGCCACGGCGGGTCAGGAGTGTCGGATAGCCACGGCCGGTCAGGTGCCATGGGCAACCATGGCGGTTCAGGAGCCGTTGGCGGCCATGGTGGGTCAGGAGTGTCGGGCAGCCACGGTGGGTCAGGTGCCGTGAGCAGCCATGGCGGGTCAGTTCAGGGACCATTGGTGACCGTGGCAGTTCAGAGTCCCCACCCACAAGTTCCCCACCCTCAGGTATATGCCCCCCCCAAAATGATTTTGGGGAATTCAATGGAGGTTGTGGGCTGGAGCTGGCTTGAGGGCAAGGAATTTGAGTGGTGCTGGCAGGGCAGGGAGCTGAGGTGGCACCGGCAGGGCAAGGAGCTTAGGTGACGCCGGAAGGGCAAGAAGCTGAGGTGGTGCCAGCAGGGCAAGGAGCTGAGGTGGCGCCGGCAGGGCAAGCCTGGAGCGGGCTCAGCGAAAACTGGAGTGGGCTCGGGTGCAGAGTCTGGAGCGGGCTCGGCGAAGACTGGAGCGGGCTCGGGTGCAGAGTCTGAAGCGGGCTCGGCGAAGACTGGAGCAGGCTCAGGTGCAGAGTCTGAAGCGGGCTCGGCGAAGACTGGAGCGGCCTCGGCGGAGTCTGGAGCGGGCTCGGCGAAGACTGGAGCGGGCTCGGGTGCAGAGTCTGAAGCGGGCTCGGGTGCAGAGTCTGAAGTGGGATCGGGTGCAGAGTCTGAAGTGGGCTCGGCGAAGACTGGAGCGGCCTTGGCGGAGTCTGGAGCGGCCTCGGTGGAGACTGGAGCAGCCTCAGCGGAGACTGGAGCGGCCTCGGCGGAGACTGAAAAGGGCTTGGCAGAGGCAGGAGACACTAGCAGAGCAGCCATCTTGTCCATAGAAACTGGCGGAGCGGCCATCTTGTCCGTGCACACTGGCGGAGCGGCCATCTTGTCCGTAGACACTGGCGGACTTGGACTTGAATGCATAGCAACCGGCGGACTTGAACTTGAGTGCGTCGCAACCGGCGGACTTGAACTTGAGTGCGCAGCAACCGGCGGACTTGGACTTCAGTGCGTAGCGGCCGGCAGGCTTGGACTTAAGTGCATAGCGGCCGGCGGGCTTGAGGGCGAAGCCGGCAGAGGTTTCGGAATGCCAGCTGCACGTGCTGAAATCAGTGGAGGATCGTTCACACTGGACAACAATCCCCTCTGCTCTCTGATGCGTCTCGAGACGTGACGTGCCTCAGGGCGATCAGCGGAGACGTAACGTGTCTCTGGATGATCAGCGGAGACGTAACGTGACTCTGGGCGATTATCGGAGACATGACGTGGCTCTGGGCGATCAGCGGAGACGTGACGTGGCTCTGGGCAATCAGCGGAGACGTGACGTGGATCTGGGAGATCAACTGTGACTTGACTTGGCTCAGGAAGTTTAACTTAGACTTGATGTGGTTCAGGAATATCAACTGTGGCTTGACTTAGCTCACGAAGATCAACGGTGGCTTGACTTGGCTCATGAAGATCAACTGTGACTTGACTTTGCTCATGAAGATCATCCTTGACTTGACTTTGCTCATGAAGATCAACTGTGTCTTGACTTTGACCCCAAAGTGTGTGTGGCTTAAATAGTCCAGATAATGTGCTGTAGCAGTATGTGGCAATTGGTGATTGGTAGAGTGAGTGCAGGTGATTGCCAGGGAGGATTGTGGGAAATGTAGTCTGGAAATGACTGGGAACGTGACACAGATCTTGTACCTACCAAAAGTGGTGCAAGGAAGGTCAACCGCTGAACCAGAGTCAGGGTCATGGCTCACTGATGCAAGGGGAGAGAAGGCTAGCCCGTCTGGTCTGATCACACAGAAGAGCTACTGTAGCTCAAAAAATTGCTGAAAAATGTAATGCTGTTCATGATAGAATATTATCAGACACAATGCATAGCTGTTTGCTGCATAGCCGCAGACCATGATGACCCCTGTCTACCACCAAAAGTGCCTACAATGGGCATATGAGTGTCAGAACTCGACCACTCAACAAAAGATAGCACGAGCACTATGGGAAGAAGGCAGGCTGGCAGAGGCAGTGTGATGCTCAGGGTAATGTTCTGCTGGGAAACCTTAGGCATTCATGTGGATGTTACTTTGACACGTACCACCTACCTGAAGATTGCTGCAGACCATGGCAATGGTGTTCATGGCAGTGGCCTGTTTCAGCAGGCTAATGCACCCTGCCACACTGCAAAAATTGTTTAGGAATGGTTTGAGGAACATGAGAGAATTCAAGGCTGTCACGTTTTAGTTCAAGGACGAATAAGATAAATTAAGTATATCAAAATTAAGGTGTTATTTATTAAATGAACCAAGATCCAGTAAAACAACAAGAGGTAAAATAGATGCACAGTGTGCATAACACAAACAATACCAGACAATGAATGCGAGAAACAGAAACTTAAATACACAATGATAATGTATAACAAAATACATACAGGTGTGATCATTAAATGAATGTCAATGACAACTGATTAGTGGTGGGAAAAGGAGAACATGGAAACACAAAAAAGTTCTAATTAAAAAGCTCCAGATTTCCCATATCTCAATCCGACTGAGCATCTATATGGGATCTGCTTGATGAAAAAATCTGATCCATGGAGGCCCCATGCAACCTGATACCACAGGACACATTCAGAGGTCTTGTGGAGTCCTTATATCAGAGCTGTTTTGGCAGCAGGAGGGGGGCCTACACATATTAGGCAGGTGATTTTATTGCTGTGGCTGATCGGTGTATATTGCAAATGTTAAGTCTATTGTAAACTCAATATAAATATGCCATTTTTGCAACCCTAGATGATACCAAATTCATCTACAGTAAGATGACAGAAATGCAGAGAGGTAATGAGAAAAGGCCCAGACAGATATGAAAAGTTATGGAAAGAGCATAAATGAGCTAAACAGTGTCTATACAGTGAAGGATAAACAAAAGAAACAAGGGGACAAAACAAAATACTTAAGGCCTCAGATCAGTTTGTTACTGTCACAGTTCCAGTCATTCCCGGACTTCATTTCCCATCATCCTCCCTGACAATCACCTGCACTCACTCCACTAATCACTAATCACCACACCCAGCTGCAGCTCATTACCTGGACTATTTAAGCCATTCCCATCCTCACACTCATTGCAAGGTCTTGTTTACTCCAGTAGCATTTCTGAGCGTTATGTGTCTGCCTTATCTGCCTGTTTTTGATCTAGTCTGTTCCCTGTCTACGATTCTCTGCTGCCTGCCTTTGGACTGTTTATTGTTTCCTGGATTTGTGATTGATATCTGCCTGCCCTGATTCTACTGCCTGTTCCACGACCACGATTCTGCCTTGTCCCTGCTGTACCTGTTTTGCCACTGACCGTTGCCTGTTTGACCATGTACACTGTTCAATAAAAGCTGCAAATGGATCCTACCCTGAGTCCCGCTTCGTTACAGTTACAATAGAAATTCATAAATGTATTATTTTTCACTGCAATACCTTTTTGTTCAAAATGTTGCTTTTTTTAATGAAACACACACATTCAATAAAAAAGAATGCACGAAGCAAGAATGAAATTTAGAGCAGAATTTTTTCTTTTTTTTTATAGAGCAGAGGCTCTGTTCTTTCTTTTGATATATTGCATGTTCAGATATTCATACAACAGAATATTCCAGGGGCCATGAAATGTTTGTGAAAATGATCAAAAATGCTGGTGCGTGCTGGCTGCCTGGCTGGCAAAAAAAAAAAAAAAAAAAAAAAAAAAAAAACGCTGGCAGGTAAAGAGTTAAAGTGCAATTAAAGGTATATTTCACATTTAAAAAATAAATACCTAAATAGGAACATTGTAAGTGCAAACATAATATATAAATAGTAAATTATAAGTATAATTTAAGTTTGATTCAAGTTCACTTAAAGAAAATGTACGAGTATACTTGCAGTATAAAACTACTAAACTAGTAGTTTACTAAGAGTATACTTCAAAGCGTACTTTCAAATACTAAAAAAAAATATATATATATATACACAAGTATTTAACTAAACAATTGTAGTATAGTTGCAGTACAAATGAAAACCGTAGTTGTAAACTAGTTGTGTACTCAAAGTTTACTAGTTACACCTACTACCACACTACCACACTAAAAAGTGAACCAATTTAGTCCCAACTTACATGTACTAGTACATTGATATTAGTATACTTACTACATAAAGTGTGATTAAAAATATAATTCAACTTAAGTATACTTAATAAAATTAAGTATACGTACTGTATACTTGTTTTATATAAGAGAACACAAGGGCTATATATACATAGACCGGTAACATAAAGCCCGGAACACATCAAGCTGATGGTCGGCCGTCGGGCAGTTTTTGTTCATCGGCCGACTAAGTTTTCTCAGTGTGTTCTGCACCATCGGCTGAAGTTGGTCCATGTCGCCTTTTTTTGGCCGATTCGACATGTTGAATCGGTGTCGGAGCCCGTCGATCAGTCGGGCCATCTGATCATTCTGATTGGCTGTTATCACATAGAGACTGTGTCTGTACCTCGAACTAGTAAATACAAAAAACTTCCGAAACCTTTTAAGGGTAAAAATTTAATTGATGTTCAAAAAATTTAAATCACAGATAAATCAGATAAACAAATGATAAAGCTTGGGTTACTGAATATTAGATCTATTTCTTCAAAAGCACTTATTGTAAATGAAATTATCACAGACAATAAACTAGACTTGCTGTGTTTGACAGAAACCTGGCTAAAACCAGACGATTACATTATTTTAAATGAGTCTAGTCCTCAAGGTTATGACTATCGACACAATCCTCGACAGAAAGGCAAAGGGGGAGTAGTTGCTGTAATTTATAGTAATATATTCAGAATCATTCAAAAGAATTTCAAATATAATTCCTTTGAAGTGATGGTGCTTTATGTAACATTATGTAAATTGACATTTGTGCTGGCTACTGTATACAGGCCACCAGGGCACCATACTGACTTTATCAAAGAATTTGCTGATTTTCTATCAGAGTTAGTACTGGCTGCGGATAAAGTCCTTGTTGTTGGTGATTTTAATATCCATGTAGATAATAATAAAGACGCATTTGGATTGGCATTTGCAGACATTTTAAACTCTATTGGAGTTAGACAACACGTGTCAGGACCCACTCATTGTCGTAATCATACCTTAGATCTAATACTGTCGCATGGAATTGATATTGATGCTGTTGAAATTCTACAGCAGAGCGATGATATATCAGATCATTATTTAGTCTCGTGTATAATACAGTTAGCCAAGGCTACAAAACCACCACCCAGCCATAAATATGGTAGAACCATCACTTCTACCACTAAAGATTGCTTTATAAATAATCTCCCCGAGCAGTTTCATCGCCTTAGTATACCTGACAACTTAGAAGAACTAGAAACAGAGATTCAACTGCTGACGTTTCCAAAGAGCACAGCAGTAATGACTTTATGAACTTCTTTACTTGCAAGATTGACAATATTAGAGAGAAAATTATAAACATGCAACCGTCTACAGTTTCGCTTCAGACAGTGCACTGTAGTGTCCCTGAGGTAAAACTAGAATCATTCGCTGCTATAGGAGAGGAAGAATTATCTAAACTTATCAAAATCAACAACATGTATGTTAGACCCAATGCCGACTAAACTACTGAAAGAAATGCTTCCAGAGGTCGTAGGTCCACTTCTTGATATAATTAATTCATCTTTAACACTAGGATATGTGCCAAAAACTTTTAAGCAGGCTATTATTAAACCTCTTATTAAAAAACCTCAACTAGATCCGAGAGATTTAGTAAATTACAGGCCAATCTCGAATCTACCTTTTCTGTCAAAGATACTAGAAAAGGCAGTTTCAACACAACTGTGCTCCTTTTTAGAAAGAAATGGAATCTGTGAGGATTTCCAGTCAGGATTTAGACCATACCATAGTACTGAGACTGCTCTCGTTAGAGTTACAAACGATCTACTCTTATCATCCGATCATGGCTGTATTTCTCTATTAGTGTTATTAGATCTCAGTGCTGCTTTTGACACTATCGATCACAACATTCTTTTAAAAAGACTTGAAAACTATATTGGCATTAGTGGAATTGCTTTGGCATGGTTCAAATCATACTTATCTGACCGTTATCAGTCTGTAGTAGTTAATGAAGAGATGTCGTATCGATCACAAGTTCAATATGGAGTACCACAAGGCTCAGTACTAGGACCGTTGCTTTTCACTCTGTACATGCTGCCCTTAGGAGAGATAATTAGGAAGCATGGTGTTAGTTTTCACTGCTACGCTGACGATACTCAGCTCTATATTTCCTCGCGCCCTGACGAAACCTACAAATTCACAAAACTAACAGAATGCATAGCTGACATTAAAAACTGGATGACAAGAAATGTCTTATTAAATTCAGAAAAAACTGATATCCTAATCTTTGGACCAAAAACTTCCTCACGAAAAAACCTTGAATACTCTCTAACACTTGACGGGTGCTCCATTAAATCTTCGTCCTCAGTTAGGAACCTGGGTGTGCTCTTTGATACCAATCTTTCATTTGAAAGTCATGTTTCTAGTATCTGTAAAACCGCCTTCTTCCATCTGAAAAAATATATCTAAATTACGACATATGCTCTCAATGACAAATGCGGAACAGTTGGTTCATGCATTCATGACCTCAAGACTAGATTACTGTAACGCTCTACTGGGTGGTTGTTCTGCCCGGCTTTTAAACAGACTACAGTTGGTCCAAAATGCGGCAGCTAGAGTTCTTACTAGAACCAGAAAGTATGACCATATTAGCCCAGTTCTACCAGAAAGACTCGGGAAGCAAAGAAACGTTTGAATACAATTTATTCAACAGTATGAATGTAGATATCAAAGAAATGATAAAGTTCTTTGGCGTAGGCCCCGTCCATAGTACAATCCGGAGGGTAGCAGACGTTTGCAGATCCTGCCTGAAGATGAAGGCAGGGGCGGAGCCTACCCCCGACGTATGGACAGGGACCGACCTGGTGGTGGTGGGGAGGATGGGGGTGAACGCCGGTGATGGTATCTGCGAACACGATAGTGGGTGGGAACAGAACTTATATACTCAGGTGACGTGTAATGATTGGTTAGATAATGAGCAATGACGTGCATTAGAGTCTTCCGGGTAGAACTTCCGCTAAACGCTCTCATTTCTACCAGAAAGACTCTGGAAGCAAAGAAACATTTGAATACAATTTATTCAACAGTATGAATGTAGATATCAAAGAAATGATAAAGTTCTTTGGCGTAGGCCCCGTCCATAGTACAATCCGGAGGGTAGCAGACGTTTGCAGATCCTGCCTGAAGATGAAGGCAGGGGCGGAGCCTACCACCAAAAGAACTGGGAATGTGAATGAAATACGCACCAGTTGGAGGATTCTTTGAATACGTTCCTAACTATTACCAAAGAGAAAGAGATAATGAATGCACAGACATTAATGAATGTTTAATCATTAACAGAAAGAATCATTATGTCATAGCTTTAAGGATGTCAAGAATGCCGCATAGGCCATAACATTGCCACATTAGGTCGAGCATGAAAGCCAAGTAGGCTGATAGGCCAGCGTATAAACATGTCATGCAGATCATGTATGATGCCATGACAGGCCATAGTGAGGGGAAGACAGAGTGGATGAATGAGATACCCTGATATGCCGAATAAAGCAAGCCATATAGATGTAAATAGTAGGAATAGAAACTGACGCCGTAACAGGTAGTTTGTCTCAATAGGATACTTACCACAGAAGATTTAAATATAGGATTTTATGATAAGCTATAACCTTACCTAATGCTTGTTATAAACATAACCTTGGTAATCCTAGATTAACAAAAGAATACCAGTGATGTGAATAGTGATTTGATGCTATGGTCAGAAAGACAAAGTTAGTCTGCGATACTAGAAGACTGCATATGAGGACCATGGTCCATAGATATAGCGTTCACTTGACCCTGAGTGAGTATAGGGAAATCATAACAAGTGATATTAAATCGTATGAAAACACCACCACCAGTAGTTTGCATTAGTAACGTACTAGTATTAAATTATGACGAATAAATGGCATACATAATGAATAATATTGACTGATAAGGATATGGAGTGAGGCTACGTTAATCTGATTTACGTGTAAAGACCGCAAAGGTCCTGTACCTTGAAAAGTCAATATAGGCTAATTCGAGAAGACCTTGGAGTTACGTAAACAGACTACCTGGTGGCCATGACAGGTTTTAATTATATGAAGTGCTAAGACAGGCCTTTGTGTAGAACCATGATATGCCATTTGATGCAAAAATGAAACCCATTTAATGTGAGGTAATAAGCCATTTGATGTGATGGCAACGATATGCCCAATGGCAACTATATGCCCGATGGCCGATGGCAACGATATGCCCGATGCAAACAATTTGCCCGATGGCAACGATATGCCCGATGGCAACGATATGCCCGATGGCAACGATATGCCCGATGGCAACGATATGCCCGATGGCAACGACCTGTCATGATGGCCATTATATTAAACCTTTAATGTTATAGCAACAATATTCCATGTAGCTAAAAGTTATGATTGCCATCAAATGTGAATGCAATGAGAGGCCATACAATGTAAAGCAATGATAGGCGATTTGATGAGATGTCAACAGTAAGCCTGATAACGATATACCTATAATGCTAAGAGTCAAAGCAATAATAGGCAATTTTAGTATGATAGTGCAATATATTCTATGTAACGCAAAAGTCATGGAACCATTCCAAGCAAAGCAACAATGTGCTATGTTACACGAAACCATGATTAGCTGCTATAAGTACAGGCCACGAAAGGCCCATAATGAATACTGATTAAATGTCACGATAAACCAATGATATAAAAAGGTACACATTTGTGAAGACCGAAGCTGAAGAGAGAGTAGAAAACAATGACACTACCGCTAGTAAGCCAATAATCGACGTAATTTGATTGCTATGAGTGAATGAGCATTTGAGTAATTTTAAGTAAATAATGAAAAGGTATATATTCTATAGGAAAGACTCATCTAATATGCTTAGCGTGTCACCCGCTCACGGCTAGATAGAACTAAGCAGAGAGAACTTTGTCTAACTGTCAGAACCTGTTAAGAGAACCCCCAAAGAAATTAACCAGTTTGACATGACATAAGTACAAGAATACTTAATGCATGGGGCAGATAAAGATTGAGAAACCTTGTTGTATGATGCCCTTGCAAAAGGGAAGCAATTTACTTGACAATGCTGAACCTGGCTGAAGCTAGCAAACCTTTGCAAAGTATAACACCATGAGCATCGTTGTTCAATACCTTAGTAAAGAGAAAAGAGGTATTCGAGAGTGCCCTGCACAGAAGGGGCACAATAAGCACAAGTGAAATGCTTTTGACCAGGCGGGTTCGGAGTAGCCTACGGAGCACAGTAACTCTGATGTTCGATGTGTAGTAGGCAGCACAATATATCACTTTAGATATGTTGCGATGTGCGCATCCACAAGTCATGACGCAAGGATAGCATAGTTGCACATGTTTAGGTCCTGTCAGTTTACACGCTATTCTGTGTGCGCACACGTTAAAGACGAATTGCTTTCACTATGCATCTATTTTTGCCTGGATAGACACATGCATGCAGATTTATGTCAAATGTCCTTGTACACACAGTGCATATGGCTTAGGTAACGTGAAGAAGAAAACTGATGTGTATCATTATAGGGGTTCCACGCATTCGATCTTAACTTACAGCAGGCTTGCTGCTGTCTGTATCAAGTACAGAGAAATAACTAACTATACAGCTTTAGAGATGATATGCAAGATTAAACCACTTGCTCTGAATTTTTTTTATTTTTTTATGTATAGAACACTATGTAAATTGTGTGCGTACATATCCTAAATTTTACCAAGATTTGTAAATTCAGAGAAAGTCACAAATTTAAAATAATGCCCGTCAATGGCGTAAGAACTGCAATTCTGCATTATCCCTGGATTCTTATTGTACTGTGAGTAATAAGTCCCTTTAAGACAGTCATTTCACTCGGTGGCCATCTTTGAAATGCCTCTCGGGCCGTTTCTCAATTCCAGAACGCAGAGTTGCGGACTTGCGTTCTTGTGGAGTCCGGTCTTGCCAGCGACCTTGAAAGACGAACTCGGAAGGACACAAGGACACAGAACGCATTGCACAGAATTGAGATATGCTGCGAACTTGTAGCTCAACTGACCGCCCCAGCATATTATAAGTGGCTAATGCACAATAAATCCAACATAACATCACAAACAAATGTCATAACCTATTAAAAGATTTCTTTCAAATTATTATAGACAATATTTCCATACCATTTTATATCTTTTTATTTCACCGCATGCATTTATGAAAATTAGTAGCCTTAGTGTTTACATGCTTTGTCAATGTTAAGATTATTTTTTATATTCCAAAAGAAATACTGCAGGCTTTCTTCAGGTTATCACTTTATTCAAATTAAGCAAAACGAACAGTTTACTTTCACGAGCCGTCACGTATTTGCGAGCTTGTAGCGGGAATCTCAAAAGTGAGAACAAGACTTTAAAGCTTACAGCTTCCGTATGTCAACAGCCGCAGACCTAAATGCGTGTCTCATGCCTCCTTTCTGAGGCGCGCGTTTGACCGTTTCTATAGAAACCGGTGCTTCTAAGAGGCGCTGCTGTGACGTGATAACTTTAGCAGTCAGCGATTGGACCTTATTTAGAAGGCGGGACATATTCCGCCATATTGCGCAATCCACTTTCTCCCATTCAAAACAAAACGAGTGACATGACTTGTGTTATTATATAGGCTGTTTCTCAATATGCGTTCTTCAGCGGTCTTGCGTCCTTGCTCTACGTCATCATTAACCGTCGAAGTTCGTTCCAATACTCAAGAACGCAAGAACGGAGGACGCATGAAAGTACCCGGATGTGTTCTTGATATCGAGGATGCATCGAATGCAAACTTGAGGGAGTTTTTAATAGGTTATGACAATTGTTTGTGATGTTATGTTGTATTTATTGTGCATTAGCCACTTATAATATGCTGTAATGGTCAGTTGAGCAACAAGATCGCAGCACATCTCAATTCTCAAATGATGCGTTCTCTGTCCTCGTGTCCTTCCGAGTTCGTTCTTTCAAGGTCGCCTGGCAAGACCGGACTCCACGAGAACGCAAGTCCGTTCTCTGCGTTCTTGGAATTGAGAAACAGCCATCCCAGCTAACACACCACGTAACAGTTACGTAATGTATTCGTAATTTTTGGTAATTTCATGACTTACTAACTGACAGCGTAACAACGTCGCATGCCAGTAATTTCATTACCTTCAGATTACCATCTCACAACCCCCTAACGTTATAAGATTACCAAGGACGTTCCAGATACGTACTCTATACGTAATATATTGGTAATTCCATGACTTACTAGTAATGTAACTACAACGTTGTATGCCCGTAATATTATTACCATCAAATTACCATATCACAACGTCGTCAGTACGATCTCCTAACGTTATAAGAAAACCAAGGACGTTCCAGATACATACTCTATTCGTAATATAATGGTCATTCCATGACTTACTGGCAACGTTACAGTAACGTCATGTGCTGGTAATTTCATTACCATCATTTACACGTTCTATGTTATTATTACCAGAATTTGCCATTTAAAATGTGTAATTAAACGTCAGACACAAGACTGAAATGTCCCTTTAAAAAAAAAAATATTTCTTTTCACCAAGTCAAAATATGGATAACTGCTTTTTATATATAGTGACGTGACATACAGCGCGCGCAAATGGAGTGCGTGCACGCCCACAGTATGTTGACAAGAGAGTCAAGTTAATTTTTCTGAGAGAATAATTTATTTTTCCGAGGTGACAACGAATAAATGGCTTTTATAAAAATGTATAAAGTTAACTTTGGAAAGACGCAAAACCTTTTTTTATTGTTATGTTTACGTTAGTGCTGGTGGCCGTTAGAGTTGCCATGGCAACCGGGAAAACATTCAAGCTGCTGGAGAGGACAGCGTCGACGTTTCTCCGTGTTTCTCGTCAGTTTTATAGCAATAAAGTTCAACAACTGCGTCAGACTGGTTAAGTAACATTACCCACAGTCTACCTTAAGTACTTTATGTTAATATTTTTACCTCTGTGATTGAACGTCTGAAATATATTTTGGCAAAATGTTACGCTAGCATGTGTTTTTAATGATACTGAGTACAAAACGTCTTGAATGCTTTTATTTTATGTTTCGCTGTAGGCGATATGTTTTATAGTTTGGGTGTATTTTATTATTTTTATTTGGATTTTTGTTCATGTTTTTCAAAATAAATGAATTGAATTTATTTTGAGTCTGCATTCATTGTTCACAGCTGTTGGAATAGCCTTTAAATTAGTTGGGCTAATGAGGACATAAATTAGGTTAAACTACTGCATGTCCGCCCATAGAAAAATAAATAAATATAAAAATTACCAACTGATTACCAACACACAACTATTGATACACAACGTTGCCACGACGTCGCAGTTACTAACTGGCAACGTCACAAAGTTACGTTGTGGCAACGTATCCGGGAATTTCACTTTTCCGGTTGCCACAACGTAACTAGTTACGTCGCCACGACGAAAGTTTGGTCACCAAATTACGTTACAGTTACGTAACAGTCACGTATTTTGGTTAGCTTATCCCAGCTAACTATCAAAGACTATCCCGTCTTTGATAGTAACCGTGGAAACAGGTATTGACAGCTGTGTGATGTCTAGTGGCACGCGGTTTTATGCAACACATTGGAACATGGCAAGCAAACTTGGAATAAGAATTGGAGCGAGGATCAACATCAGCATGTTGTTTACGAAATGCAGCAGCGATGCCGCTCTAATAGACAGGTGAGCAAAAGTACACGAGATGAATTAATGTTATGTAGCTCAACACGATGGAATGTTAGAATATCATAGCCTACTGTTGATCTTGCTTACGGTCAACAGACTAATAAATAGCAGTCTACAACTTGAACACTCAAATGCAGTTTAATATGATAGTAGACCAAGTTAAACAGCTTTGCGTTACCTCAGTTTTAATTCATAAAATAAACTTACCTGTATGAGTAGTATTTAAGCACTTGCAAGTAACGTTAGGCCTACTTCAGTAGAATGAACTGACTCGTTCCTTCCTGGAAATGCAGGCTGGGACTCGCGTGTGGCACTGAAATCAGTCTCTCGTTGCAATCGCACCCGCGATTCCACGCCGAGATTGTGCCTTTAGCACAGGTAAATTCATTTAATACATATGCAGTGTCATTTTACATTAATCATTTCCTGGATCTGAATACTTACATGAAATATGTCAAACACCCTTTATTTCATTTAAATCACCCTAAATGTTCTAGAATTAGGCTACTTTCCGAAAAGGGTTATTCAAATAATCTTAATTTGTCATATCACGACATATGACGTTAGTCGCAGAAAGATAACGCAATAACTATGGAATGAAATCGACTGTCCCTTTTTTGCACAAAGAAAATCTGGTGCACGTGCATGAAGCTGATCACACAGGACATAGACGGAGACTTACTGCAGAAAGTAACACGTACAGGTAATTTTTTGTATACAGTATGTAAATGACATAGCCTTATTACCACACAGGACATAAATAATGATGTTTCTGCCTCTAATGTTACAAGGGAAGTCACTCGACACTATGCACCATGCATACCCAAGTTACAAAGCGTGTCGTTCTATCTGCTGTTAGACGACGAGTCCAACTCCGCTTTCATGCGGATCATTACGACATGCTATGAATGTAACAATGCGAACGAGCACCGTTCCGTCTCAAACAAATGCGTGCTACTGCACTGTACGGCTCTGCTGATGTATGTAAAGAGCAAAAGAGTATGATTATACACCCAACGACATCAAAAGGCATAAAACGATGGAAATACTTATCACTGAGATGGAGTGGCTGTTGTAGTGATGACGAGAGAATATTGAAGATTGCTTTGATGATAGCTAGGCCCTTTGATGATATTGCTGAAACGAAATTCGAAAATAGAATCCGCGGGTGGACCTGCACACTTCTGAAATTTGAGACGGTGAATACGATCACTCTCCGCGACCGCTTCAATGAACGTTCAAAATGATAGGCTAACGTGAACTTAAATGACGCTGCAGCATTATATCCCATCTAAAATAAACGTTTTCACATTGTAGTACATCGGACTACCAATAACATTGTCTGTGTGAATATTTAGATAATCACAATTATAGGCCTGTACATGCGTCGTGAGGAACGTCAACTGCGAACTGAACGCCGGCGATGGTATCTGCGAACACGATAGTGGGTGGGAACAGAACTTATATACTCAGGTGACGTGTAATGATTGGTTAGATAATGAGCAATGACGTGCATTAGAGTCTTCCGGGTAGAACTTCCGCTAAACGCTCCCATTTCTGTCAACATTACATTGGCTCCCTATTAAACATCGTATAGATTTTAAAATCTTGCTACTTACTTATAAAGCTCTAAATGGTTTAGCTCCCCAATATCTAAGTGAGCTCTTGGTGCATTATAGTCCTTCACGTCTATTGCGATCTCAGAATTCAGGCCAGTTGATAATACCCAGAATATCAAAATCAACTGAAGGCGGCAGATCCTTTTCCTATTTAGCACCTAAACTCTGGAACAATCTTCCTAGCATTGTTCGGGAAGCAGACACACTCTGTCAGTTTAAATCTAGACTAAAAACACATCTCTTTGCTCTTGCATACACATAACACATTATCAATACATTAACATTTTTTCAAATCCGTTAAAGGATTGTTACGCTGCAATAATTAGGTCGGCCAGAACTGAGAACATTTCCTATAACACTAGATATACCTGTACATCAGAATAAGAATGGCATCTACGCTAATATCAGTCTCTCTGCTTATCCTGAGGTTTGCCGGGTGCTGGATCCAGGCCGTATCCAGATCAGATGGAGAACCTGTGTCTGGACCTGACTACAACGTAGCCCAGGAGACAATGGGCCTACAGATCCAGTTCTGGCTGCATCTATAATTCAGATTTTTAAATCTCCGTATCCGCTTACATATATTTATATATAATCTATTTTTAATCTCTATAATAAAAATGTATAATTCAGATTTTGATCTCCATATCCATTTACATATATTATATATATCTTCCAAGGGGTTTTTTCCCTCCTAGGACTTTTTTCCCAGTGTTAGCACGCTGGGTTTTTCTCCTAGGGGTTTTTTTCCATCCCTGGGAGTCAGCCGACATTGGCTTAATGTAGCACCATCTTGTATATGTTACATATTACCACGCTTGCTTGTACAGCTTATTTTTAACCACTTCTCTTTTTTCTGTGCTTCTAATATGTAAAGCTGCTTTGAAACAATTACCAATTGTAAAAAGCGCTATATAAATAAATTTGACTTGACTTGACTTGACTTGTTCAGCTACTGTCACCTGCTGGTATGGAATGGCATTTCTTCTTACGCAGACGCAGAACGGACGTGTTACTTGGCCGTCGGGTGTCGAGCGTCGGTTTGATGTGTCATGGCAACTTTGGACCCAGACGCTGCCGACGTGAGCAAACCCCGCAGTCTGCTTTGGCATCGGCTTGGTGTGTTCTGGGCTTAACACATGCTTACAGTTGGGAGTAGGAAGAGGGTTAAAGCTGAAGCAGAGTAAAGAATAAAAGCATGAAATTATGGCAGTATTTGATATTCAGCAGACCAACATTAGTTTTAACACACCTTTGTGAAAGTAGGTGATAGGTGTCAAATAATAAGGCAAAGTCTGATACTTGCACGTCTCGCCAGTTTGAAATAGTACAGATGCAATTTGTTGAAGCTTTTATTGATCTTGGCTGAAGTTGTATTGATGAGAGAGATACGGGTTGATGTAGAAGGTCTTTGATGATTGGAAAGACAAGGCTGTCCTGGCAAAAACTTAGAAGACTTCTAGCTCAGCATCATCTTCATGTCAGAATTTCTTTCTTAGAAAAAGGAGAAAAGGGGTGCCTGATCTTGTGATCTGTGATCTTTTAAAGCATGAAGATATCACACCCTCAGAAGGGCGAGTGAGCAAAAAAGGAGTTTGGAGGGAAAGTTTATGATCCTTTGTCTTCTAGCAGGGTGTTTTGCATATGAAATTTCAAGATTGTTATAATACTAATGTGTAACAGAGTTAGCAAAATGTAACACAAATGAACATAAAGGAAACTGAAATGGCAGCTTATAGATACCAAACATGCTATACATGTGATCTTGTTTACTTGGAGTGTGCAATTCTGAATCGTTTCAAGAGTTTGAGTTAATACATATGTGACCCGATCTGGTGAAATGAGTCGGAAGTCGCAACGTTTTTTTTTTTTTAGATAATTTCAAAGAACAGACTTTCAAAAATAATCTCCCAAAGTTTCGTAGTCCAGATAATTGAGTAAAGGTATTTAAATGGCTATTAAATTTGACATTGTTTTACTAAATTCGCTGGAAATGATCTTCTCAACTCCTCTCGTCACTTATGAGCATTTCCCGGTATCCCCTGAAACGTCATTATCTCTGCTCTACAAATATGGTGTTACACGTTGTATAGAACCAATCAAAAAGCTTAGAAATGTAAACACACTGACCTAAACGCTGATTTTTAACAATGGGAAGCCCCGTTTCGACTGACAGGCATGCGATCGGTCCAGCCATCCTCCTGTCAGACTAGCGCGCCTTATAAAATAAAACTCCCATTTGCGTGTCTCTCTTTAAAAGCCAATAAAAATTGAATCCATATAGGTAGCACAAAAATTCTTCTTGCATACAAAACCAGAGACTTTAAGCTTTCATATCAAGCCTCCAACATGCTTCTGTTGCGTTGTTTTCACCCTCTAATGAGTCTGAGTAATATGCGTTTACAACAAAAACAGCACAGCCGCTAACTGAATACAAGTATGTATATTTCACGTGCTCATAACTTCATGAAAAATGCACAGATCATAAAAATGGCACATCGATATTTAAAGCAGACTCTCAAGATTCAAATTAATCCAAAATCAATATAATATATTGCGTTGATCACAAGATATTACTCACGGAATGATTTAACTTACTTGGCTAAAAACATGTCTCTCATCTCTCCGGGATGCAGTGTATATTCAATGTTCCCGGACCCATCCATGTTCGTTTTCCAACGTGGAATAACACAACATAGATATCACTTTAAAGCTTAGAATCTCATCTTTTTAATGCATCTAACCATTTTGAAAAACTCCTAACGAGTGCTGAGAAGCACCTCTAAACCGGAGTTTACTGCCCGTTGGCGCCACCTGGCTGTGGAAAAAAATGAACAACAAATTTTCAAACTATTCATTATGCTATCACCACGAAATTTGAACCAGATGCAGCTCACATATTGGAGAGCATCACCAAAAAAATATTTTTTTAGCGATCTTATTGTGTTCCTGAGTTATTCTATGTCAAATAAAAAAAAAGAAAAATTATTTTTAAAAAAGTATATATATATTTGTCTTTTATCAGCTGTTTCTCAGCAAGAAAATGTCCAAATGTAATGTAATTTATATTTTCTTAAAATGTTTAATGTTTTCTATCAAATGATACCTACCTTTTGACTCTCCTTGCTACAGTTTTGGAGTTATGAGTCTTTACTTTTGTGTGTGTCGCTCAGGGGAAAAAAAAAGAAAAAGAAAAAAAAAACCTCTAAAAAAGCCTTCAGATCTTAAAGTGTTAATTCAAATAAATACTTTCAAATAATTTGAGCTTCAGCCTGGTTTAGCATTTATATATATAAAAATGTCTTTGGTCAAATTAAGCTGTAAAATAAATAGTTTATCCCTTTTAATGCAATGGATTTTGAAAGATATCAACAAAAAAACGGGCAAAAAACTTTAAAAGCGATTTTCTCAGGTTTTCAATTTGAAAAAGAGGGCAGACAACCATAATTCAAATGGGTATATCTTTAAAACCATTCAAGTATGACTTTGACTAGGATATCATTTTAAAGCTTATTGTCTCATCTTTCCATTGATACCAAAATCTCAGTTTTGAAATTTGGGTCACTGTGACTCATTTTGCTGGATCAGGTCACATATACAAGACAATATTAAAGGAAACTCAGAAGATGGAAAAACTGAATACATGTTTATATTTTTTTCATATAGAAGGTATAGGATTAAAAATGGTTTATTTGTTTGTTTAAAAGTGAATGAAGTGAGAGTAAAACTCTTTCTAAATTCCTTTGGGTTCTTGTTGATGTGTCTTTGCTGCTATGGTCCAGTTCTGCATCTGGGTTTAAGCTGCAGTTCAGGGGAAGTTCCATAGAATTCTAACTCATGTGTTTTCTTGTTGGGTTATTTTCTAAATATAACAAATAATTGTGTGCCTGGTCTTTCTCAAGCACTACATTTATATATGCAATTCAAAAGATATTTCCAGTTTGTAGTTTCAGGTTCAAGGTAGCTTCCCCAATACTGTTCATCATTGACGCTCCATTTGCATCATTCCCTTCCAGCATGTAGCTAAGACGTTCACTCATTTTCTCATTTTGTCTTTTTTAAGTCTCTTTTTACAAAGTGGCTTTTGGAATGGGTTTTTACCACTTTGTTTAGGATCTAATCTATTTTGCCGCTCACTGAAAACAAAGGAATCATTAGAAGACTTTTCCGAACGCAGCAACGTTTGTTTTCCCACCATTCTCTAATTTGATTCAACTCCTCAAATAGAGCATGTAATTCATTTAGAGGAAAACATTGTCCAATTGCAATAGTAAGCTGGTGTGGCGGCGCTTTTGCGTAAACAGAGACGAAACGGCAGCTTCGCCCGGATCACAGTATTCTCTAATCCGCTCTCACTCATCCACGCAGGATAATTACTAGGCTGAAAGGGACTTCTCTCTACGTTATTTTAAATAATGAGCCACACAATGGCTCAGGGAGAAGCTTTTCTTCAGAGAAACATCCCAGATATGCCTGCTGAGGTTTCATAAGCAGTCTTCCGGCTCCAGATGAGAACACAGCAGCATGTCTGATCACTGAGAGCTATTACATGAGGACAGAGGCTTTACTACACTTCAAAATGAGCTCATGTGTGGGAGGATGTGTTTACGGCACCATAAACGCACTACAGGCATTTAAAACCCTTAAAGGTGTGACTACGAATATAAGTCAAGCACTTTTATTAATGCTCATTTAGGGTTAGAGATTTGATAAACACTTAACCTTGAGTATTAACCTTCAGTGCTTGTTTGTGCACTGTTTATTGTTTAGAAGTAGTATTAATAAGAATTCAACTGATGTGCAGTTACAGACACACTACCCATCAAACATTTTGGGTCAGTAAACTTTTTTTTTTAATATGTATGTGTGTGTGTATATATATATATATATATATATATATAAAGAAATTAAAACTATTAGGTGAAAACAAAGGTTGTGAAGTAAAGTGATATGTGAAGGCCAAGTAACCCATACTCCGTATTTGTCCTCTGTGTTTAACCCATCCAAAGTTAGTGCACACACACACACTACAAACTGTGGACACACACACCCGGAGCAGTGGGCAACCATTTTTGCTGTGGCGCCCAGGGAGCGATTGGGGGTTAGGTGCCTTGCTCAAGGGCACCTCATTTCATTTCCTGCCAGTATTGAGAATTGAACCCACAAAATTCGGGTTACCATTCTGACTCTCTAACCATTAGGCCACGACTGCTTTTTAAATATAAATAAAAATAACCACAAATAGATTTATTCAGCAATACAATATATTTGGAGCTCCAAATATATTTATTCAGCAAGGATGCATTATATTGATCAGCAAGTTACAGTAAAGTCGATTATAATGTTACAAAACATTTCAAAGAAATTGTGCTCTCTCCACTAGAGTTGTGTGGGATCGAGGTAAATTAAGCGCGATCTGCTGTGATGTCACAATCATGTTGCATTGTGGTCTATGGATCTTCCTGAAGTGTACATGCTGAGACTTGGTTCATGACCGGGATCATTATTGCTGTGACTGCTCCATCTTTCAGTTTCAAACAATCTGCAAATCCAGCGTCGAAATGGGCCTTGTTTATAAAACCATAAGCGCCGATCCTGAGGGCTCGAGCAGCCACGGAAAAACACAAGATATTCTCCATTCATTTTAACCAATAAAAAAGTGCAACTTTATCCTTACTGTATCCTTATTTTGATAGTTAATTTAAGAAGGTTTCTATGGTTATTTTAATGACAAATATCGAGAGTGCATCAATGTAATGCGCACAAATCTCTCAGCTCCACTTAATGCTAGGTTCTTTGGGAAGCAAGGTTACCTTTCTCTCACAACCAAAAACACACTTCTTTGGTGACATTGTTGATTTCGTAGTCTAAAAACAAAGTGACAAATCTCGTCACTGTGCAGTCCTGTGCAGCGCTGCCGACAACTTCCGTAACCCGAATGAAGCACGTTGATGGGCGTGCTCTTGCTCTCTCTCTCTCTCTCTTTTTTCTCTCTCTCTCTCTCTCTCTGAGAAGTGCCCATACGAGGAAATCCACCCTTTATTACGTAATAAAGGGCCATACTCTTAAAAAACTTTCCAAAACTTGTATGAACTCTGAAGGAGTGTATTTGGCACAGAAATACTCTGTCATACATCCAACTCGTTTTTTTGAAACTTTGGCCATATTTAGCGTGAGAATCCAACTCTTTAACAGTGCAAATAATTCAGAATGACACCACAATGGTAACCTCTAAAAACACTAACATACCAGAAATTCTTTTAAATATAAACATCTTGATGAAAAAAACACATAAAATAATTTATTTCAACATTTACTCTGTGCAAAGAATGATAGGAAGGAGAAATCCTGTTCATGAAACTATCTGAAACTTCTGTGTATCTTACTAATATTGCATCTAATCCACAATGTGGATTCCACATCATATATGACAAAGTACCAAACACCTTGCAAGTGTCACTACAGGAAGCAGAAAGTGTGTGACTTCACGTCTCGTCTTCACGTTTTTAACTCCTCTCCGACTGCAACGGGCAAATCTCTGCTCGATTATAATAAGCATATTAGAATGATTTCTGAAGGAGCATGTGACACTGAAGACTGGAGTAAGGAAGCTGAAAATTCAGCTTTGCATCACAGGACTAAATTACATTTTAAAATATATTCAAATAGAAAACTGTAATCATTTCAAAATATTAGATTTGACTGTAATTTTGATCAAATACATGCAGCTTTGGTGAGCAAAAGAGACTTCTTACAAAAAACTTACCAACCCCAAACTTTTGAAAGTAAAAGTGATATGTGAAGGCCAAGTATGGTAACCCATACTAAGAATGTGTCTTCTGCATTTAATTTGTCTTCTGCCCTTTTTTGAATAATAGAGTACATATCGCCTATTTTACAGCATATCAATTGTGGCTTATCCAATCAGAATTCAGAGTCTGAACTGTCAGTTTCTCTTTTTTAATCTTTAAAAGAAGCCTCAAGCAATCATCAGCAAACTAAGCTGCATGTAGCCGAGAAAGGCCGATTTAATTTGCAAGGTGCTTAAGAGGTCCGAACTCTGGAGACACAAGGGCCCTTTTGAACACGCAGGACGGCGCCTCTGGTGCCTGGCCACTATCATCCTTGCAATTACAACACATGCAACACGGCCCAGAGCAACTAATCCACCCTTAATCTGCATCACACCCCTCGGGGCGAGACAGCTGCTGTTATCAGGCTGACACTTCGCTCTCGAGCTGCTAAAAACAACTTCAAAAGGACACGGACATAATAAACTTGCTGTTGCTCTAATACAGAGTGTCCAAAATTGTTCATCCTTCAAAGAGATGATTACTGATGATTCCTGTTCAGTCATGGTCTACTTAAAGCCTGTACATGCATTAAAAAGGTATGGACGATGCTTTTTAATAAGCATAGGGTGCATTATATCTTAGGTATTTGCAACCTGACTTACAGGCATAATAAATTATCATACTGTTTTATTAATTCAAATTGCCAAGACAGTTACACTCAAGAAAGACATTTCTAGCAACCAGAAGACCTTAGAGATCTTCTTTTTTGTTTTTTTAAAATCCATTTAAAAAATTCATGCATATTAAACTAATATTCAGTGTTTAAGAAATTATTTTATTAATCAAAAATGCATTAAATTGGTCAAAAGTGAGTAAATGTTTTTATAACATTATATATTTCAAATAAATGCTCTTCTATGAACCTTATTTTATTCATCAAAATATCCTGGAAAACATTTTAAATTGTAATGATTTTTTTACAATAGTAATGTTTTTACTGTATTTATGATCAAATAAATGCAGCCTTAGTGAGGCTTATTTTAAAACATTAAAAAATATCTTACTGACCACAAACTTTTGAACAGTAGTAGTCTATATAGGCTTTGAGTAAAGTTACCTTTTTGCCATTTTTGCTGTAGCATAAGCACAAGCTAAATTTACCTCAAATAAAATGAATTCACCTGTACACCATTTATCTGCAGTACATACAGTATGACCTATTTAATTTACCTCACGTACATCTTGTAAAGGTACATTTAGAAGGTAAATTATGGATGCTATCTGTCAAAAGAGAGACAGCTCTGGTCAGGGAGGAACAGTGGAAGTTTCATTAGACTTTAATCCCTCTGAATCTCAAACATGGATTTATATATGTGACAAAAGCTGCTCTACATTTACAGTGATATTCCCCTGCTGCACAGACTTCATGGTCGAATCACTCACCCGAGGTCAAAGGAGCTTTAAGCCATGACATCCCGCTGTATCTAAACACCATGTTCTGTGTTCCCTTCATTTCTACTCTTTGGCTTCTTGCATAACACATGACTATAAAGACATGAATTTCTGTCTGAAAAAAAAGACACACACACACACACACACACACACACACACACACACACACACACACACACACACACACACACACACAAAGGAGATCTCAATTGTTTAAGAAAATACTAAGAAACATCCCACACAAAATTCTGAGCTATGAATGAGCAACATTTGATGATTAAACATGTGCAATGATAACACACTAGTAAATAATGCTGCACAGTTAAAATAAAACCAAAATCAGTTAATATTTGAAAATTAAGGTGCTGGCCTGGCTAAATGATCCAGAGTAAAGAGACTTTAAGATGGACAGTTAAGTAACATTTAATAGAAACCAAGAATCAACCAAACATACCAGCTAGTAATGTTAACACAAGACAAAGAACAGAAGCTAACTGAGGGTATAAATACACAGTGCCAATGAGGGACAGGTGAGACTATAATCAATTAAACAACGAAACAATGAATAACTATGGCAACCAAGGAAATATGAACAATGGAACTGAACACAGGCAATGTAAAACAAAAGAATATCAAAATAAAAGTCCACGGACACAGACACAGAGAATTCGTGCAAAGGCAACTCCTGGTGCCGAAAAGGAAACAAGTTCAAATTAAAGTTCAGAACAGGCGGAGGGACAGAGGGACAGGTCCACGCAGCAGAAGTGGGCTCAAAGACCAAAGCAAATCCAGCAGTTCCGAGGGCTAAGGCCGATCTGGCAGTTCAGGGAGCCAGGGTGGAGCTGAAGACCACCACGGCAGAGCTGAAGACCCCCACAGCAGAGTAGGTGAAGTTGAAGACCTTCCAAGGCAGAGCTGAAGCCCACCACGGCAGAGTTGAAGGCCACCACAGCTGAGCAGACAGGAATGAATACCCCCACAAAGCTGAAGACCTCCAAAGCAGAGTAGGCAAAACTGAAGCCTTGCAAGCTGGCACAGCCGGAGCTGAAGACCACTACAGCCGAGCAGATGGGACTGAAGACCCCTATGGCGGCGCTAAAGACCACCACACCTGAAAAGACAGGACTGAAGATCCCCACAGCGGAGCAGAAGGCCCCCACGACAAAACTGCAACCTTTAACATAGAGAGTTTATTGACGGACTATGTGGCCATAAGAGAGGCAACTGGGAGCACAAGGGCCATAACAAAGCAGGTAGAGCAGTGGTCACCAACCTTTTTAAGCCCACGATCCCTGACCTCGACCTTTTTTAAAGACAAGATCTACTTGATAGAAAAAGACAGCCCAGATTGTATTTAGTATTTTTTTCATGGTCAATGTAGATTCTGATTTATTTATTTATTTTTACAAGCAAATTGGCCAATTCTGATACTGGTTGCAGATATTTATTATTAATATTATTATAATAAACAAAAATATATAGCCATTTCAAATTAGAGGGAACCACTGCTTTTTAATCACAATCCAAACAAAGATGCTACGCACGTTGCATGAGCAGTTGTTTTTTTTATTTGAATTAGATTTAATTTCAAGATTTAAAGCAAAAACAGAACAGTCTGACTTTGTCTTTGTGAAATTATAAATGCTACACACACAAAAAAAAAGCATGAAACAAAAACAGCAGGCTGAATGAGACGCAGATTCACTCTCTGACAGCAGGTGGCGCTTATGGAGCAGCAGTAATACAGCGTTTCCTTGGTTACCGCTGTAAACAAAGCTGAAATGCGCTAATAATTAGCTACTTTATTCGGAGGTAAGAGGAAAATAAAATGCCATTGCCATCGAAATCTTCCTGAAGACTGGTCTCCTTTTAGAGATGAATTCATAATCACTCACCATTTCAATATTTATATTTTCTTCCTCTATTTCGAGCATCATGAACAGTAAGCTGCTCTGCCTGCTACAGAATTTTCTCCTCTTCGCGTCCGTCTTCAGCATCTCTGGCCTCTTGTTAACGGCCGTTTACCCTCAGACATAATGTGGGCTATTTACCTTTATCTGTCTGTCCCAGTAGCTCCAGAAAATAACATAAAAATAAATACAAAAATACAGTACAAAGACTGGAGAAATGTAATGTATTTTTGTACTCATATAAAACTGTTATTTTCGCGAGCTACTGGAACAGTGATAAAGATCGACCAGTCGATCACAACCACTGAGGTAGAGAGTTTATATTCGGCCTCATTGGCTGTGACAGGGCAGACAGTGTGTTCCAATTTGGCCTCCTTGTCCATGACAGAGACATCAGGGAGCACCGGTAAAATAAAGAGTTCATAAGCATATGCTGCTGCTTCAGGATCTCAAACACACAAGATGGCAGTAGCCATCGCATACAGCGCAAATGGCAGTGGCATCAACTCTGGGACCACCTGACTAGGATTAACAAACTTGAGGGTGCTGAGTCCACTTGACTTGGAAGTGTTGAGACCACTTGACTTGGTAGCGCTGAGACCACCAGACTGAGATCTAGTGCTGAGATCGTTGGATTTGGCATACCGGCCATTTGCACTGACCTCATTTGTGGATCCCTCACACTAGCTGTCTGTCTCCTCCAGTAGTCTAGGAGATCCTAGAAGATAACTGATGGTATAAGTACACAGTGGCAATGAGGGACAGGTCAGACTGAAACAGTGACTGAAATCAATGAAACAGTGAATAACTATGGCAACCAAGGAAACAGGAACTAAACACTGAAACTGATCACAGGCAAAGACAAAAGAATATCAAAATAAAAGTTTATGGACACAGACACAGATAATTTATTATACAATATTAGTATAGTACTGTAAAATTAAAGCATTATTATTAATATTTTTATTATTACATTTTTTTAGATTTTTTTACAGTAAAATATTATAATTATTTGATTTGGTGTTATTATTGTTATCACATATTTGCCACACATCTTGAAGGCCTAAAAAAAGCAGAGCAAACCGAGAGCTTAAAAAAAGCATTTTAAAACACATTTTAAATTGTTTAGCTTAGACAACAAACTCAAAAATGTGTGTGTGTGTGTGTGTGTGTGTGTGTGTGTGTGTGTGTGTGTGTGTGTGTGTGGTTCTTGAAGTTTCTTGAATGAATAACTGGTGTTCTTCCGTATATAATTTTCAGGTTGGAGCAGAAGATGCAACAAAACTTATTAATTACTGAGACAAGTAATGTGTCTGACACTGAAAAACTTTCACTAAGCACCTGCTGAACTTAAGCTTACAGGGGGCTTAAAACCCAGTGTATTTCGTAGTTACCACTACTGTGCGAGACTTTCTAATTTGCCTTTAATGCTGCACAACCTCTTTGTGTGTTGCTTCTCTGCAGTATGGATCCCATGGTGGGTAGATTCTAAGAATTCTGGGTAAAGCCAAGTGACCTCAGAGATTACAAAGAGCACACACCGCGTGAAGCGAAAGGGAGGTAACGAAAATTAGCAGAACCATAGTTAACAAGCTTGTTCTCCATTAGGAAATTAGAGCAAATTTATTTTCTCCTTGGATCCCGCAGGGGGATCACAGCCCTCGCTGCTCACGGTCCTGTCTTGTTCATTGTTTTCAAATGCTCTCTATTTTCTCTTTGGCTTCCTCTGTCATTTCCATTCTCTCCAAGGCACTTTATTAATGAATTGGAAGATTGTTATTTCTGATACTCACATCCACCTTGAGACAAAGGGGGAAAAGAGCGAGAGAGCTAGTGAAATAAAGCGGCTTCATTTGCATCAGCATATTTGATACACATTCAGTGGGAGTTGAATTCTAAGTTTGACTGACATGATACCTCAGGCAAAACTGGGGGAAAAAAGACCCCCGTTCCCTGTGCTTAGAAACACATTCAAACACTTGTCATGTGTACTTATATGCACAGGCGTAGATTTGGAGGTGGGGGGCTTTTTTTAACTCAACATTGAAAAGATTTCAGTATGAGAGGCTGGTGAATGAAGGTTTTTTGATAAGAGATCTCATGAGTCACACAGGTGATGTTGAACTTAATTATCAATAGTGTCAATGGAATATTCTGTCATAATGTTGATTACCAAACAAATTAATTTCTACTTGTCCCACCCTTTCTTAAAAAAAAAAGAGCGAATCTAGAGCGAGAAACTTACAAAGGATGGCCAATCCGTAAACATTAAAGGATTAATTCATGCTAAAATTGATCGGCAAGATTTGAAACCTACTGGCCTTAACTACTATGTACTTATGTCAAAAAATAACTACAGTGTACTTATTGTGTTCATACTGTATTGAAAAACACTTTTGCTGCTATTGAGGTGGATACGGATAAGGTTAGGGACAGGTTTGGTGGTATGGGTAGGTTTAAGGGTGGGTTAACGTGTAAGGGATGGGCCAACAGTGAAATTATAAATGTAATTACAGAAATTAATTACAGATGTAATTACATGCAGGCATTTTTAACATAAGTACAATGTAAAAACATGTATTTACACATTAAGTGCATTGTATTAAATGGTTAATTTAAATGTAATTACATAGTAGTTAAGGCCACTTAATATAAAGTGGGACCAGTTGAACTATATAGTCTTCCACCGACAGGCGAGCTCTGCCGGTTGCAGGTGGGGAGGAGTTAAAAACAGAGACGTGAAATCAGACATTTTCTGTTTCCCATAGTGATGTGTTTGCTTACTTTATCACAGATAAGTGGATTAGATGCAATATTTGTCAAGTACACAGACGTTTCAGATGTTCTCATGTAGCAACAGAAACACTTTCCATTCAATACTTTAATGTATTGCTTAATACAATGTATGTACAAACAATATTTAAATACAAATACAGTGGATCTATATTTTTATGACACAATATAACATTAAGATGAAGAGTTTTTACTGTTATAAAAACATGATTTTGTCAGCATTAGTGCAACTGAAATTGTCAGAATAAACATGAAACATGCGTCATCATTGTGATCAGAGAGTCTGGCCAGTAAGGTGTGTCGTCATCAAAGCTTGTGCAGCTGATTTGGGGCAACTGCAGAACCTGACCCAGGCAGCTGGTACTTTGATGGCTAATCAAAGTCAGACAAACTTTCTAACCAGAATGCATTGCGTTTGTCAAACAACAGTTTGTTTTTGGCGATTAGGACATCCGCGACATGCACACTTATGCACCATTTTAAAAAATAGCAATACCAAAATACAAACAATGTAGAATAGCTTGAATACAGCGTGCGTCTCCCTCAGACTGTAAACGAAGCTCTGGCGCACCAGATAACACGTCAGCAGCGTTTTACATCAGCAGCGTCACTGCGGAGTCGTGAACCACACTCCGGAGCGCGGATTGACAACAGACCCGGAAGAGAATACAATGCTGAATAAAGTCGTAGTTTTTGTTATTTTTGGACCAAAATGTATTTTCAATGCTTCAACAAATTCTAACTAACCCACTGATGTCACATGGACTACTTTGATGATGTTTTTATTACCTTTCTGGACATGGACAGTATATCGTACATACATTTTCAATGGAGGGACAGAAAGCTCTCGGACTAAATCTAAAATATCTTAAACTGTGTTCCGAAGATGAACGGAGGTCTTACGGGTTTGGAACGACATGAGGGTGAGTCATTAATGACATAATTTTCATTTTTAGGTGAACTAACCCTTTAAGTCGAACTCACCTACTGAATGCACAGGCAGTGTTTACTCATGACGATACCTCACAAAACTGATTTCGAACAGACTTCTGAGACACTGTAACGGTTTAATGATCTACAACAAAATAGAAAGAGCTTTGGTGATAGCTAAGTGAATATTTAATAGTCATTTATCACTAGAATTGACATCAAAAGTGGAAAACATACTTTTACACACAAACTGACCACCATCTGCAACTCTTTTTTTTAGCTTAAAGGTGCCCTCGAATGAAAAATTGAATTTATCTTGGCATAGTTGAATAACAAGAGTTCAGTACATGGAAATGACATACAGTGAGTCTCAAACTCCATTGTTTCCTCCTTCTTATATAAATCTCATTTGTTTAAAAGACCTCCGAAGAACAGGCGAATCTCAACATAACACCGACTGTTACGTAACAGTCGGGGTGTACGCCCCCAATATTTGCATATGCCAGCCCACGTTTCCAACATTATAAAAGGCATTAGACAAGGGCAGCCAGTATTAACGTCTGGATGTTCACAACCAAATCATCAGACTAGGTAAGCAAGCAAGAACAATAGCGAAAAATGGCAGATGGAGCAATAATAACTGACATGATCCATGATAACATGATATTTTTAGTGATATTTGTAAACTGTCTTTCTAAATGTTTCGTTAGCATGTTGCTAATGTACTGTTAAATGTGGTTAAAGTTACCATCGGTTATTACTGTATTCACGGAGACAAGAGCCGTCGCTATTTTCATTTTTAAACACTTGCAGTCTGTATAATGCATAAACACAACTTCATTCTTTATAAATCTCTCCAACAGTGTAGCATTAGCCGTTAGCCACGGAGCACTATCAAACTCATTCAAAATCAGAAGTAAACAATATAACAGTATACAATACTCACATAATCCGACGCATGCATGCCACATGCATGACGAACACTTTGTAAAGATCCATTTTGAGGGTTATATTAGCTGTGTAAACTTTGTTAAGGCACTGTTCAAGGCAAGCGCGAGCTCTGTGGGCGGAGAGCACGGGATTTAAAGGGGCTGCAGCATAAAATCGGCGCGTTTATAATGATGCCCCAAAATAGGCAGTTAAAAAAATTAATTAAAAAAAATCTATGGGGTATTTTGATCTGAAACTTCACAGACACATTCAGGGGACACCTTAGACTTATATTACATCTTTTAAAAACATAATCTAGGGCACCTTTAATTGTGGAATATCAAAGGCAGGGAAGTATACATCTATGCTGCCTTCATAAATCGATCGGATTAAGGTATCTCAGTAGACAGAAAGTGAAGCTAACACTGAATTCGGACATGCCTTGATGCCTTCCTACCTTTGAGTGCATCCTCCGAAGGCAGCATTTTTCAGCTTTCGAACACAGACGCCGATCGGTCTGCACAGCGCCGCATCAAGTCAAAGACTTTAGAAAGACAGTGAACTCATATGGTGCATTCAAGTCATGTCGAAAAGATCGTATTTACGAGGTGAAACACATGAACACCCCTACAAAGTTTATAAGCTTTTTTCTCTTAATTCCTTTAAAAATGGTCCTCATTTACTTCCATTGTAATTCATCAATGTAACTTTTGTTTTTTGCTCTTTCTAAATGAAATAAGGGACTTTTCTCATGTTGAATGTACAGTATAACTGGCAAAGAAAAACAATCCATGGTTCAAACATTATGAAATCATGAATATACCTAGGTCTTAATTTGCACAACTAAAAGTACTTCCTGTAATAAATGTACACCTTGAACAGACTGTAAGTCACTTTTTATAAAAGTCTCTGCCAAATAACTTGACGTAAGCTGGTGGTCTGACCGTGGCTCACAGTTCCAGACTTTCAGATGAATGGTTCAATAGTCAGTGTGTGGGCACAGCTCAACCCAATGCCACTGTGAGCCTGATATTTGCCATCTGTCTCATCAGCAGCGGCAGCAGCCAGCGTGTACAACACTGGACCATAATGAGCCTTAATTACACCTAGAGCTGTACGGCAACAGAGGTCAAAATCAATGTCTGTACTGACGCTTTAACCAAACGACTGCCTTCTATCAGCTGGAGTTTAACTCGCCCTCGGGAACTTTAAGACAAAACGATCTCATAAAGACTGGGAAAACTGGCAAAATGAAAGAACTTTTCAGAAGGATAGATATTGTCTCTGACTTCTGTGGATTTCATTTGCTTGATCACAAAGCCACTGCCTTACTTTTGAAGCCACTCAAACAGCCACATAACATTAAACCATTGTCAACAAATCAAAATACAGTATTTTACTGTAAGAAATTACTCTTAAATCTTGTAAAATCCTTTTTTATAGTGTCTGACTACAAGATTTTCAGCAAGTGCAGTTTTATTTGCGTGTGTTTACACATCCAATAAAAAATCCACATGAGCATTTTCTCTCCCTTCAGTTTCTCATTTCTTTTATTACTGGGGAAACGGTCACAGTGTTCTCATTTACTGGTAGTAATGAGTTTTAAATTAAATTCTTGTACTGAATAAATAAAAGGAAACCAGACATATACATGAGATCATCACATTGTGACTGAATATATGGCAAAATAACACCCAAATCTTTTTAGATGAAAAACATCAATTGTTCATGTGGCAATGGCCTAATGTGGCCTCCGTTTGAAACCATTCAATTATTTTAAGCAAAAATCTAACAAAAACATCAGGCAATCTTGAAATGGGGTAATACAAATACGCTTAATTAAAAATTAAATCCAAAGCTTTTTTTTTTTTTTTTTTTCTGCAAAAACAGTTAGGTTTTATGTTCATGGTGCTATTTTTCATACAATAAAAGAGAATGAGGGAACAGATGCTGTTATGCTCCAATAATGACCAGAAAACCCCTAATGACCCTAAAATATGACCCCAAAATATCATAAAAGTAGTTAAAAAATTATTGTGAATTTAACGGTAAAAGACTGTAAAATGTTATGGTAAAAAACTGTTAGTTTAACAGAAAGTTTCTGTACTATATATAGTGAGTAACTGTAATAGATCTAACTGTCGATTTAATGTAATTTTACAGTAAAATACTGTTAAATTTACAGTTTTTGAAAGTGTAAAAGAACAAGTCAATGTATAATTTAAAGTGAAAAACTGCAAATTGACATTTCCAAATTCTTTTTTTTTTTTTTTTTCCTTAGGGTTTTATGTTACTTCTAATGTTGTTAAATTAATGTTTATTGCATTTTTTAATGTTATGTTTTTACCATGATGGTGTTTAGTGTTTGTGTGAATGACACTGTGCACCTTATATATATATATTAGTATTGTCCTTCTCAGCTTGTGGAAAAGCTGCCTGAGCTTTGATTCATCATGTGACTTTCTCATCACCACCTGTTTGATGAGTACTTCAATAGGTTTGTAATTTAACATTATAGTAGTTAATGAAATACGTTTTTTTCTTTTTTTAAGTTAAATCTGTAAAACCTAAAATGTTGCTACCATATTTTTCAACTACAGCTGCTAGTTTTTTACCATCAATTTAACTGTTTTTTTTTTTTGTTTGTTTTTTTTGTTTTTTTTTTTCAGCTTGTAGAGCCGTGTGGAATATGTTTATGATGGATGGATGTGGATGGAGACACTTTCTTCAGCTCATACTCGTTTGGTAATGCATAGTGCCATTATAAAGCTCGGGTGCGTCAGGATATTTATTAATATTTCTCCGATTGTCTTTGTCAGAAAGAAAGTCATATACACCTAGGATGGCTTGAGGGTGAGTAAAGCTTGGGGTAATTTTCATTTGAAAGTGAACTAATCCTTTAAGTCTTCTGAAAGGATACAATAGGAAAATGGAAGAAATTTAAGTCATTTGCAGTAAATCTTTCCACTCCATTTCAGCTTTTAAATCTAAAATATGGAGCATGACAAGTTTGAATATGCATGGCAAGTTTTAAGATTTGAAAACTACTGATAGAGGCTTCACTATCCCTTCAAATAATAGGCCAATTTGGACAAGTTATTTTTTTTAAAACTGAGTACTGTGAGTATCTTGAAGACAATCCTAAGACAGCAAGCAACTCAGCATGACATTTATCACCTTGATGCTTCCTATACATCACAAACCACAGCAATAAAAACACACAAGTACATTACAGTAATCTCAGAGTCGATTGCAACAACCTGTTATTTCTTTTTACACACAACAAAAGCCGATGTTGTGCAAGTGGACATGAATGTGTGTTTATGTGAGTGTGGTTATGGGATTCTGATTGTTAACATTGCACAGCTCTGGATAATAACCGCCACAAGGGAAGCTATAATGGATTATTCTGCTCTTATGGCTTTTGGCGGTGCAGAGGTGGTGGTGGTGGGGGGTATATCTATGAGCTGCCTTTATCTAACAGTCATTTGCGCAATTTGGAGGGCAAAAGTTGGTATTGATTCAAGCTTTCAGATGAGAGCACACATCACCGGAAAACATCAAGTGGTTCAAGTGCCTATCAGCTGAAGCCTGACCCAGAGCTCAGTGATAATGACAATAATGACTTATCATTTACTTCCTCCTGCTCTTTCTTTC